>NC_050574.1:289421901-289643715 GCF_011100635.1 Trichosurus vulpecula | reverse complement strand
CTTAAGACTCGTGGTCTGTCCACTCCTGTATATAAGGTCAAGGGGGCTTAATACCAAGTAGGCTATAGCATGATGGGTTTGTTTGTTTTTTTTGATCACAGGAAATATTGAAGATGTCCAGTTCTTAGTCATAGTTTACATCAATGGGTGGGTGGGAAGCAGTATTTATACTGGCAAAATCACAGAGCCTTGAAGACTGTTATGTATGTATGTAATATGCATGTATGTATATGGATATATATATAATATATGTATGTATACATATAAACACACATATACATATGTGTCTATGAATATATATGCACAGCTAGGTGGCACAGTGGATAGAGTGCAGGGCCCAGAATCAGGAAGACCTGTGTTTAAATGTGGCCTCAGACCCTTACTAGCTGTGTGATCCTGGGCAAGTCACTTAACCCTGCTTACCTCCGTTTCCTTATCTATAAAATGAGCTGGAGGGGTCCCTGGTCCTGGGAGCATGATGTCCTCTTACCTGAAGTCACCCCCACCCCATTACTTAATCAATGCACTGGCCTTGGCGGCACCTGCCTTGGAGATTTTACATGGCGGCACCACTGCTGGTTATTCAGGCCTACTGAGGAAGCAGCGCAGAGAGCAGACCACATTCACTCGGGCCCAACTCGATATCCTGGAAGGCCTTTTTGCCAAGACCCGATACCCTGATATCTTCATGCGAGAGGATGTGGCCAGCAAAATCAACCTCCCAGAATCCCGAGTCCAGGTGTGGTTCAAGAACCGCTGTGCAAAGTGTTGCCAACAGCAACAGTGGCAGCAGCCGCCAGCAGGTGGGGGAACATCCAAGGCCCGAACAGCCAAGAAGAAGGGCATCTCCCCACTCTGAGGTGGAGCAGAGCCTGGGCCAGAACCAACAGGCCCTTACAGCCCAGCGCCCTCTCCCTCGGCCACTCCTCCTCCAGCACCAGTATCCATCTGGAGCCCTGCTCTCTCTCCACTGCCGGACCCCCGGCAGCAATGGGGGCTGAGGGGGACTCATGTGTCTGCACCCAACATGGGCCTGGGGCTTCTGTTGCTGCCTCCTCTTCTTATGCGCTGACCTGTACTCCAGCCCCAGCAGCCTTCAGTGCCTCTTCTGTGCCCTATGGGAGTTCCAGCTCCTTTTTTGGGGGCCTAGACTGCAGCTTCTACCTCTTACCCATGGGGTCCCAGCTGGGCAGACCTGGTTCTTTCCTCAGCCCCCTTCCTGCTCCTGGCATGGGGCCCTACTTGGGCCAGTCTCCAGCCTTCCTGTCAGGTCAGATTTTTGGGGCTGGGGGCCTAGGATTCAGCCCTGTGGACTGCCTGAATTACAAAGACTCCAGCAGTACCTGGAAACTCAATTTTAGCATGACAGCTGATTGCCTGGATTTCAAGGATCAGGGCTCATGGAAATTCCAGGTGTTATAGATGAGGGAAGGGAGAACTAAGGTCCTTCCCTTCTCCCTGCTGAACCTTCTAAGATTCCTTCTTTCTGAGCCAGGAGATAGGTGGTTTGTGGAGAAAGAAAACCTCTGAATTTGGATCCAGGATCCTGGTTGCCCGTTTATCACCTTTGTAACCTTAAACAATTCTCTTCTCTTTTCTGGGTCTCAGATTCCTCTGCAATTTTGGGGGTGCAGTTAGATGATCCCCAGGGTCATTACCTAGCAATTTGTAATGGAAGGAAAAGGTCTGTCTGGTTTTGGCTGGAGACAAGGATCTGTTTTGAATCTTGGCTCATTGTGATCTCGGACATCCTACCATGCTATGATTTAGAAGAATGAAAATTCAAAAATAATGGGGTCTACCCCCAAGAGGACTTGGATGACCAACCAAACCCTCCCCCTGACCAAGTAGGAGAAGGACTTGATTTTCATAGAATGTTGGGCAATTTGCCTCTCTCCTTGGTGCTGCAGTGGAAGGAATATTGGTTTTTGGAGCCAGCATCCCCGTCTTAATCCAGATATTGCAGCATGTGTTACCTTGGGCAAAGTCAGTCCCTGCTCTCTCAAAGACTCTGGTTTCCTCACGTGTAAAGCAAGAGGACTAGACTCGATGGTGTCTGTGGTCCCCCTTCCACATCTAAAATAGCAAAATTACATGAAATGATGCTCAGGAAAAACAAAACGAATCTGTAATGTCTGTAGGCAACATAGAATCCTTCAAAAAAAATCCTCTCAACCTGCAAAAAAGCCCACAGAATCTCACATTACAAACTTCAAAGGACTGGCTCAGCTGTAGGCAGCCCCATCAAGACAATCACCTACCTTGACCCTCTAATGGGAACTGTAAGTAGTCCTAGAACTGTGGGGTATATCAGGACAGTTCAGTCCAACAGGATCTCCACAGACCCTTGAGAGACAGACAGTCAGGAAACATAAAGGAAGCCCAGCATTCGTTGCTTAGTTGTTTTTTTTTTGAGTCAATCATATTTATTAAGCATCTACTATGTGCCAGTTAGGTAGCACAGTGGATAGAGTGCCAGGCCTGTAGTCAGAAAGACTCATCTTTCTGAGTTAAAATCCGGCCTCAGACACATACTGGCTGTGTGATCCTGAGCAAGTCACTTAACCCTATTTGCTTTAGTTTCCTCATCTGTTACATGAGCTGGAGAAGGAAATGGCAAACAACTCCAGTATCTCTGTCTGGAAAGCCCAAATGGGGTCATGGAGAGTTGGACGTGACTGAAAAATGCCTTAACACATGCCAGGCCCTATGCTCTTAACAACTAAGGATACAAAGAAAGGGAAAAAAAATAGACCTGCCCTCACAGTCTAATTGGGGAGACAATGAGGAAACCACTAAGTACAAACATTAGAGAGGATAAGTAGGGAATGGTCAGTCGAGGGAAGGTACTAGAAACAAAGACTAAGAAAGGGCTTCTTGTAGAAAGCAAGGTCTTAGCTAGGTCTTGAAGGAAGCCACAAAGTGGGGGCCAAGGGAAAGCTGGAAGCATGGAAGATCTTCAAGGAGGAACTAAATAAGACTGGAAGGGGGTGGGAGGTTAGGTCATTGACCTGATGTGTGGGACCTTTGAGTCACTGTACTTCTGAAGCCTCAGTTTACTCATCTGCAGAACAGATTGTAGCAGAGCTCGAAAGGTCCCTTCCAGTTTATGTCCCCAGGAGGGTATATGGCTCGCTTGTCTTTATGTTTGGGGTGGCGCATGTTTCCAGTTACTTGTGAAAGTCAACATGGTCCGCCTTTTTCCAAGTTAACCCTTCTTATGGACCCTTTTTTCTCAGGGCATTTTCATTATCTAAGGATCTTGGGGAGTCCTGACCTGAGAGCATGCTCTCCCCTATTCCTTCCCAGAGCCTCATTGCTCCCCGCCCGTACCCCAATCTCACCACCTAGATAATTTTTTGAGTCAGCATAGAAGAGAACCTTTCTTCCCCTAGACTTTATCCATTTCAATAAAAACAAAAAAAAACTGAAAAAAAATTGAGATGGAGAAGGAAATAGCAAACCACTCTAGTATCTTTGCCAAGAAAACCCCCAATGGGGTGGTGGAGAGTTGGACACAATTGAAATGACTGAACAAGTGCATATGTGTGTATATACATATATATATTCATAAATGTATACTCACACAAACTACTTCTATATTATTCTTGAAGTATGCTATTTCCTTCAAGTAAACCAACTTTAAGTAATTGTATGTGTCTTTTTAACTAGATTGTCATAAAAGTCAGGACTTTAGGGCTCCATGGGATCTTAGAGGAATTAGCATACTTGGAGTATACTATAGAAGGAGTTTTGTGTGCATATGTATGTTTATGTGTATATATGTATATATGTATATGTATATATATACATACACCCTCTACTTCTCTTCTCTCCTCTTCTCTCCTCCCCTCTCCTCTCTTCCCCTCCCCTTCCTTCTCCTCTCCTCTTCTCTCTTTCTCTCTGCCTCACATCTATTTCTATCTTGTTTTCAAGGCTCTCTGATTTGTCAGTGTAGATGCTCCCTCCCTTCCCAGCCCCCATGCAGATTATAACTCACCTACATAGTTTTTGATATTTGCTGTGACAAAAAAATATCATCATCCTGTAGCCTACTTGGTGAACTTAGAGATGCGGGTCCTTTGATTATAGCTTGGTAAGGCCTGCCAGAGCTTGCCACTCACCAATATGAGGAGATACAGGAGCTGGGATTTAGTGGAGAATGTATGCAACAAGAGAATAAAACACCAAAGGTCTAAGGTATATACAAGAATGGTGAGGCACTAGTACAGACAGTAAGTCTTGGAGGTCAGTTGGTGCAGCTTTTGCATTTTTATATATAAGAAGGCTAGAGTTAGAATTCAGTTCAATTATGCCTTACACCACTGTATCCTTTGTACGTAGCATTTAACGATCTAGATAAGGCATTCACACGTATCCCACTTTCTTTTCTTCCTCCTCCTAAATGCTAGATCAAGAGAAGCAATGACGTTTAAGTTCTCTGCACCCCAATTGTCTTGCCTGTCAAGTGGGTATAATAGTTGATCTCCTTTACACTCAGCTGTGGTTTTGAAGCTCTAGTGAGAAAATATACATAGTGCTTTGAAAAGTGTAATGTAAAAGATGTAATGTAAAAGATAGTTTCATTAAATTTTAAAAAATAGCTGAAATGAAGGCTGAGAAAGGAAACCAAATGATAGACTTTGATCTCTGCTCATGTGTTGGTGAGTGCTTGTTTAGAGCAAAAGTCAGTTCTCTGGACAAAACTACTTTTCTACTATATGGAACTTCAAATATGTAAGTTCTTCCAAGGTCCCTTGGAACACTCAATTCCTGACTTTTATGACAATCTAGTTAAGAAGATAAGGCAAACACATCCACGAGTCATAAATACTAGCACTGATACAGAGATAGGGCAACACACAGTCATGTTATAATAATCTTTCGCATTTGTATTGTGCTTTAGGGTTTACAGAGCACTTTCACCCTGAGAACTCTGTGAGGTTAGGTGGTATGAGTGTGATCATCCTTATTTTCTAGTTGAGGAAATGGAGGATCAGAAAGATTACAGTATTTTTGCCGCAGGACACACAGCTAACAAAAGAACACTCAGCTAGTCAGTGTCAGAGCCAGGATCTGAACTCAGGTCGTCTGATTCCAAGCCTCTAACCCATCAATGTTTGTGCAAAGACAACTGAGAACCTATGCCATGTGGTGTGTCAGTGGTATGAACTTTGTTTTTGGAGGAGAATATATAAGGTCATAGGATTAAAGAAATTAGAGATGGAAGTTCTTATTTTAAGGATCCTGTAGTCTAAATCAGGCCCACAAATGAGGCCAATGACTGGCCCATTGGGCAGCGATAATTGACTTTCATAAATTAGCTTGAAACTTTTGCAAAGTACTTTACAAATACTATCTCCTTTGAGTCTTACAATAAGTTTGTGCTGTAAA
This sequence comes from Trichosurus vulpecula, assembly GCF_011100635.1. NCBI lineage: Eukaryota > Metazoa > Chordata > Mammalia > Diprotodontia > Phalangeridae > Trichosurus > Trichosurus vulpecula. The sequence goes on along the minus strand of NC_050574.1, from coordinate 289,638,321 downwards.
ATTCACATTTTATAGATGAAAAAACTAAGTCTTGTGCTGGCTAAGGGACTTCACCTGAGCAAATATCAGAGGCAGGTCTGCAGGTCTTCCTCAGTATTCACTATGCCTCATTATCCCTTGTAACTTACTGCTAGTGTAAGCAAATGGTGAACAACAGAACTGAGATCTGACATCTGCACTTCAAATTCAGTGTTTGTTCCCCTAAACCACACAGCTTCTCCTTATTAGCAATTTCTGAGCTTCTGGAAAAGAAGACCAAGATGGACAAAGGTGGACAGGAGAAGATGAGGCCCTAGGAGCTGCTAGTTCTCATCTTAGCTAGGTCTACAAGTGAGCTGATCTGAGTTCATGCTTCAGACTTGGGGGTGGAGAGGAGGGCTGGGAGAGATAGCGCCTAAGTTCCCTTCCTCTCTTCATGTTACAGGATTTTAGGAGTTCTGCTTCCTTCCTTGCCCTCTTGCTCCATGCCCTACATTCTGCTGAACATGCTAATTACAGGTTCCTGGAGGAATAAGTGGGGGAAAAATTGTTATTTAGAAGACAGAAGCAGGTGTAACAATGGAAGGATGATGAGAGGGAGACAGAGAGAGAGAGAGAGAGAGAGAGAGAGAGAGAGAGAGAGAGAGAGAGAGACAGAGACAGAGAGAGAGAGAGAGAGAGAGACAGAGAGAGAGAGACAGAGAGACAGAGAGAGACAGAGAGACAGAGTGAATGTAAACTCCTCCAGGTTCATCATTATATGGATCAAATCATATTGCCTAGAACATGAGGTAGGCATGTAATGAGACTCCTAGTACCTGGGTGTATGATATTCAGGGCTCTTTTTGCTCTGTCCAGTTTCAAAAGAGATTTTCAGAAAAAGTGACTACAGGGTCCCCTCTGGTGGCGAGGTAGACCAACTACAGTTTACTGGCTGTGACCCTAGGGCTATCAGTCACAGTTGGAAGACTCCTGGGGACCTGGATTCAGGTTCTGAGAAGGGTGATAGGATGCATCTTAACTCTGGAAAGGTTGAGAGGCAGCTCTTAGTGTGACTTCAAGGGTGTGTCCTTGAAATTGCTTCCAAGGGATAAGAAGGCTGCCCCAAGGGCAATAGCAACGTAATGGTTATTAGGTGAGTGTTCCTGTGAATCAGACAGTTCAGAGTCAGAGCTAGGCAGTAGTCTCTCCCTCTTCCACCTTTTATCAGTTTCTCTGATAAGGATCTTATTTCTAAGCTATATAGGGAACTGATTATGAAAATATGAGCCTTTCCCCAATTGATAGTGCGTGTTTATCAAAAGGTGTGAATAGGCACTTTTCAGAGGAAGAAATCAGAGCTATCGATAGCAGTATTTAAAAAATGCTCTGTATCACTAATATTAAAAAATGAGATGAAATAAAAGAAATGAAAAGGAAAGAAATGAAGATTAAACAACTCTGAGGTTCCACCCCATACCCATCAGATTGACAAAATTGATGAAAGTGGAAAATGATAAATGCTAGAGAGGCTGTGAGCAAGTAAGTATATAAACGCACTGTTGGCAGAACTGTCCAGCTGTTCTGGAAAGCAATTTGGAATTATGCCCCAAAAGGCAATAATCAGTGCATACCCCTTGACCCAGAGATGATAATGTTGGATCTATTTGCAGAGAGATCAAAGAAAGATGAAAAGGATCCACATTTACAAAATATTTTGGAATCAGAAACCAAAGGGGTACCCATCAAATAGGGAATGGTTTGACAAGTTATGATATACAAATATGATGGAATATGTTTGTGCTATAAGATATGATTATGGGGATGGCCTTAGAGAAATCTGGGAAGACTTATATGAACTGATATAAATTGAAGTGAGCAGGACCAGGAGAACAATTTATACAATAACAAGATTATTAATTTTTTTGGCAGGGTAATTGGGGTTAAGTGACTTGCCCAAGGTAAGTACCACAGCTAGTACATGTGTCAAGTGTCTGAGGCCGGATTTGAACTCAGGTCCTCCTGACTCCAGGGCCGGTGCTCTACTCACTGGGCCACCTAGCTGCCCCTAACAAGGTTATTTTAAAGACAAACCAAATAAAGATAAAGACTTTAGAATTCTGATCAGTGTAATGATCAAGCATAATTCTAGAGTTTTCACAGTAATGAAACATGCTACCCACCCCTTGATAGAGATATGATGGACTCAGAGTACAGATTGAAACCTATTTTGTTCCCTTCCTTGGCTCCCTCTAATCCCTTCCCCCATATTTGGACACAGCCAATAGAGGAATTTATTTTGCTTGATTATACATGTTTAATGAAGGTTTTTTTTTTCCTTTCTCAGTGGGGGTTGGGAGAAGATGGAGGAGATGAAAAGAAAAGAAGGGGAATTTTTGCTCACTGAAAAGAAATAATTAAAAAAAAAAGACTGCTTCCAGTTCTATTTTTTTCCTTTTCATCTTTAGAATTTCTGTCTCTGCAGCTAGGGGACATGCTAGACTTGGAGTCAGGAAGACATGAGTCCAAATCACACCTCAGATACTTATTGGCTGTGAGAACCTGGACAAGACCCTTAAGCTCTCTCATCCTCAGTTTCTTCATCTGCAGAATGAGGATATTGAGAGCACTCCTCTCTGAGAGCTGTGCTGAGGATCAAATGAGATAATAAAGCACTTGATAAACCTTAAAGCGCTATATAAATGCTGGCTATATTTATTGTGTTGATGAAAACATCACATCTGCCTCCAAGGTTTTCAGTTTCTTGTTAAAGACTTTGTAATCTTTAGCTATGCTTTCTAGAATACTTCTGGCGAATCATTTGTTCCAATCTATGTAAATCTTCAGAAATGACTAATAATCCTTGGGCTGGCCAAGTCTTTGGAGGTTCCCTTGCACTTCTTATATTGCTATAGGAAAATAGCAGAACTCTCTTACTTTTATCAGATTGACAAAAGGCTGCTTCAGTAATCTTTTTTTAATGCATTTTTATTGATATATTTTGTTTCTACAGTGCCTAAATTTCCCCCTAGATCCTTTCTCTTTCTGTTCTCAAAGTTATCCCATATTAAAAAAATAAATTAAATTTAAAAAAGAGAAGAAACAATGACCAAAATTAATATTTTTAAAAAACTAAAATATATGCAATGTTTCCCATCTATAGAATTTCCATCTCTGTAAGAGAGTGGAGAGGTGTCAGGTGTCTTCTTTGTGTCGCTCTTGTTCTTTGTAATTTTGTAACAACTGCTTTCAATTATTTTGTTGTTCTTTTCATTCGCATTGTCCTCATTGGCTATTTTATTTTATTTGCTTTTCTTCATTTCGAACCAGTTTGTATAGATCTGTCCATGTTTTTTTGTAATCCTCATATTTGTTGTTTCTTGTGCCAAATATTCCCCAGTTTATGCCTCAGTACTTCTTCCCAGGGAGTTATCAGCAACTACTACTTGTCCCTTCTTCTGTCCCTAATGGGATAATTTTCCAAGAGTGGGCACTCCCTAACACTATCTCATGGCCATACAACCACTTGGTTCATCATCAGTATTGAATCCTTTCTGTGAAGTGGAAACTGGGCTAGGCTATCTGGAGGGGAGGGGACTGAATGATGCTTAAGATCTAACTCCTGCCCTTGAGGTGCTTATAATTCATCTGCAAAGAAAGAATTATTTGTACAACAACAGATAAATAAAAGTAACAGGTAGTACAGAAATAAAAAGCAAAATGAGAGGCTTGGATGAAATTTCACTGATAACGTTTTAAAAAGTCAACCTCTGGATTTAACATCATAGATAATTCAAAGCTGAAAAGGGACCATAGAATAGTCTAGTTTAATTCTTACATTTTCTTGGTGTGGCAACTGAGACCCATGACTTGCCCCAATTCATGCAGATGGTGGCATAAATGGGCTGAGAATATACCCCTTCTTCTTCCCAGTCCTGTGTGCTCTTCATCACAGTCTGCTGCCTCTGACTTGTGTTGAAGTATACAGTGAACCCATCTTAGCTTCCAATGTTCTATACCTCTATTATGTAACCTACAATAATAAAAATAAAATGGAAAAAATTTATGAAATGCTTACTACACAGTGCCAGGCACTCTTTTAAGTAGTGAGGACACATAACCCCTTTTTCCCCCTACCCCCAACGGTTTCTGCTCTCAAATTTACCTTTTAATAGGGGAAGACAAGACAGGGGAGTGGTGATTAGGGAGAGTAATCTGGTTTAGGGAAGTTTATTGACATGCCATTTCCAGGAATATTCATGTTTACATTTTGATTTTTGCCCCTAGAGCTAGACACAGAAGTAGAACAGAGGAGTAAGAAGAAAGGTAGATGGTATGGCATGAAGTTGGCTGGAGAAAAGTGTGCATGGGTCTGGTTTAGTTAGATATGGAGAACGGCCATTAATTAGGAGTTTAGGGCCCCCAGGCAGGAGCTGGAGTGCCAAGTGTGATGGTGCTTTTGCCTCTAATAACTATACTTTTTTTCTTTTTATGCAAAGGTGGGGGGCAACAATTGCGGAACACTGCAATGCCTATATGTCATCATACATGCTTATTTTGGTGGTTGTTTTTACTCAAATATTTTCCTTTGTCACAATTCAGTGTTCAATGGAGTGGAGAGGGGTGGGTTATTCTGGAAACTGCCTAAGGCATAAAAATCATAAGACATCAATATAATTTTAAAATAATAAAAACAACAAAAGAATAAAGGTGGTGAATGAAAACCAGCAGGGTGAGTGATGCTAAAAATTTTTCCAGTAACTTGTAAAAATATAATATGAAATATTTTGTTGAGGATAACCAGACTTGAAGTCCACTTGTACATTAAGCATAGAAAATAACCCCACAGTTTCTAAAGGTGTGACTGATGGAATAATCCACAGCACTCTTTCAGTCCTGGTTCTTCATTTTTCTTTCTGTTCACTAATTGATTTAAATATATGTATGTATTGCAAAACTCATTTATTGATTGAGAGGAGAATGGAAAGGATCGCTACTCTAATTAAAACCGATTGAAGCTGTGAAAGTTTAATTAATTGGATGCATGTCATTTCATTTCCATGTTATGTTGTGCACATCACTCTGTTTTCATAATTAACGTGTTGTGGTGGTGTCTCTCTAATTAACAGTCAGAAGGAGAAGTGATGTATAGACCTGCTGAGCAGACAGAGCTGGTGGGATAGGAGCTCTCAGCCAGAATACACAATCTATTCTGCCTATAATGTTAGTTGTCATTTTCCCAACATCCTTTGTTCTATGCCTATTTTTGCTCCTGGTAGTTTATCTGATCATCAGGGAATAATTCTGTTCAATGGTATTTATTTTTTTCCAGCTATTCAGGGCCAGGAACAACTGACATTATATTTGGAATATGTGTGGATGAGACCAGTTCCTTGAAGAGAAGTATTATACTTTCTCCCACCAAATTGGGCAGGGCTGGTCATTCTTAGCAAATGATTGCATAGTCTCATTACTGAAAACATCAAAACAAGGAAACTGGAGCTCCTTTAACTCATCTCCATACCCCAGAATTTTCTTGTCTTCAGTGAGGTCCTGTGATATATGGCAAAAGCACAAAGCTGCTAGCTGTATGACCCCGGGCTTAACCCCAATTGCCTTACAAAACAAACAAAAAAAAAAGAACACAAAGCTGGAAATCAGAGGTTCTGGGTTGGAATCCTAGCACTGCCACTTACTGGCCCTGAGTCCGTTTTCCCCTCTTTAAAGTGGGGATACTGGTACTGCTTCTACCCATTTTATGTGGCTGTGCTGTATTATAAAAATGGAAATAAATAACCAGTATAAATCTATTTAAAATTAGCTGTTATTTGTTTATCTTTTGCTGCTTTCCATAAATCTCGGAGAATGAGGTGGTCTTCTTTGTTTGCCAAGGTCAACCGCTCCAACTACGCCCTTGATTGCAGCTTCTCTCATAACCTCTTGGACCTTTTTTCATCAATTATCCCATCTCTCTCTTCCATCTTCCATCTTCCTGATTCCTGCTCTTTAGTCCTATACACACACCCAGGTCTCCTCTGTTCAAATAAAATGCAATTTTCCTTTGACACTATGGCAGTGAAGTATATACTTCACTGCCAAGTCTAGAAAGCATAGTCTATATTTACTCCTTAATTTCTTTTTCCTTTTTCAGTACTAGACACACTATTAAAATGGATGTTTCTAGGTTACTAATGACTGATATGTCTTCCAATATGATTCTTTGCTCAGTCCTCATCCTCCTTGACTTCTCTGATGCATTTGACTCCCCTCACCCCAACACCCTGTCTTCTCTTGGCCTCCATGACACCATATGCTATTAGTTTTCCTCCTAACTCTTTGACTGTTCATTCTTTTTCTCTTCACAAACTCTTATTTCTCCTGTCCCCTAAATATGAGTGTTCTTCAATATTTTGTCTTTGTCCTCTTTCTAGGTCATCTTTCTAGGTCTGGGTTATGCCCAATGGCTTTAATGATGTGGCTATCTATGTGCGTAGCCCCCAAATCTACTTCTCTAACCTCAACATCTTTCCTGATTTCCAGTCATTTTCAGTTGCTTGTTCCACTTACACTTTGAACTCACTATATCCCACACTGGTAGTACATGTGCTATTATCCCAACTATCCAGACAAGTTAATCTGAAGCTCAGGTATGTGTCATAGTATCACAGATTTAGAGCTGGGAAGGACCTCCAAAGACATCTAGTCCACCCACTTATTTTAGATAAGAAAACTGAGGTCTAGAGAAGTTAAGTGATTTTGCCCAAATCCAGGTCCTTAGCCTCCAAATCCTGCAGTTTTTCCACTGAAGCAATCTAGTGATATTTCCCAAGTCACACAACTAATAAAGATTAGAGGTACTCCTCGAGGCCCTTCTTCTCCTTTCCCTCTCTTCTCTCTCCCTCTTCTCCCTCTCCCTCTCCTTCCCTCCTCTCCCTTCTCTTCTTTCTTGCTCTTCCTCCTTCCCCCCAGCCCCCAGAAGTGAGGTGACTTGACCAAGCTCACACAACTAGTAGGTACCGGAGCTTGGAATTTGAACCTAGGTCTTCTGACTCCAAGTGAATGATCTTTCCATTACCAAGGGGGAGGTAGTTCTTCCTTTGTCTGGTTAACGCATTTACCCTAAGTCAGAACCTCAGCTCTTTGCTGCCACCTGCTGATTCTGGCTGATAACAGTCACCTCCCCGTTGATGTCCTGGCAGGTATCCTCAGACCCTTGGGGGTTACATCAGGGAACTTTTGTGTTCTCTTGATGGAAAGTAAATACTGAGGTCAGCTTGTGCTTTCTCACCTGTGAAGCATAACTCACCTTGATTAGTAGAGAAGGGCTAATTCTTATTCCTCAAAAGCCCTGGCCTTTCTCTTAGGCTTATACAGGGATAGGGATGGACCCCAGGTTTCAAAGGCACAGGGAAATCCTCAACTGTTGAAGGTCATCACCCTCTTTGCAACTTAGGCAAAAACTCTTTCAACTTAGCCCTTGGACACTTGCCCCTAATGTCTGAGCAATACAGAAATGCTACCTATTATTAATATTTTAAGCTCATGTAAAGATATTTCTGAATCTAGCTTCTTTTTTCTTGTTCTTTATCCAAATCATATTTTCATCTTTAACCTGTTAATGTACATTTTCTCTCTAGGGCAATCAAGGTCCCACCCAGAAAGCAAAATGTCACAGCCTACAGACCATATGTTTATTATTACACGATTGCCTCCAAATTCCAATCTGAAGAATTCATCTATCCAAATCAATGCAGAAGCAGGGAGGGGTTGGGTGGGGGAGACTGAGCACTGAGACACAAAAGATCAAGTTGGCCAATAGCACTGAGAACACGCTAGGTACAAAGTCCTCTTACAAGGTACTGTGGAAAATTATAAAGAAGCTGCAAATGCTATCTTCCCTCACATAATAAAATGGGGATAGGAGTTGATCTGTGATTTCGTTAATATGGATCGGTCTATGAAAAATTGTGTTTTAGCAACCAAATGAAACTTTTAAGGCCTTAGGAGAACTGGCAGTTTAAAGAAATTCTTTGATAATTTCATTCAGTTGTGTAGCGAAAAGGGCACTGGTTGGTTTTAAGACTGGAAGAGCCTAGTAGTTCAGTGAAAAATGATCCTGAGTCAGAACCCTGGTGTTCAGATTCCTACATTGGGTACAATGGAAAAAGCATTGACTGTGGAGCCGGAGGAGAGGGGTCAAAGGCCACTTCTGATGGTTACTACCTGTGTGACCCTGGTCAAGTCACTTAAATGTGGTGGGCCTCAGGTTGCTCATCTGAAAATGAGGACATTGGACTAGAGGGTTCCTGAGGTCCCTTCAAGCTCAGGAGGTATTGCTCTTAGAGTCCTGGCTTTGACATAGACTAAGTTGTGCAAACCTAAGTAAATTACTTCTTCATCTGTAAAATGGAGATAATACTTAAATAACTCACCTGGGTTGTGAAGAAGTTGACGTTCTTAAACCTTAACGTTCTGTAAAAACGTTGGTAATGGTAAAATAACGATCCTTTGGAAGGAATGATGGGGTCTACTACTTGAAACACAATACATAAGGACTAGTATGTAAAATTGGTGATTTCTATTTTGTTGTTAAGTGACTTCCCTCTCTCTCCTCTCCCCCCAGCTTCCCCTTGATTTCTTCCTGGCTCTGAGTTATGATTTGGATACATGAACTCTTCAGATTTGGAATTTGGAGGCAATCTTGTAATAAACATATGGTCTGTAGGCTGTGACATTTTGCTTTCTGGGTGGGACCTTGATTGCCCTAGAGAGAAAATGTACATTAACAGGGGTGAAGATGAGAGTATGATTTGGATAAAGAACAAGAAAAAAAGAAACTAGATTCAGAAATATCTTTACATGAACTTAGAATATTTAATAATAGGTAGCATTTCTATAGTGCTTTCAGATTTGCAAAGTACTTTATGAATATTGTCTCATCTGATCCTTACAATAGCCTTGTGAAGTAGGTGCTATTGATGAGGAAACTGAGGTTAAGAGAGATTAAGGGGACTAATCCACGGTCACACAGCTATTAAGTGTCTGAGACAAAAATTGAACTAAGGTTTTCCTGACTCCAAGTCTAGACTATGCGCTGAGTTTCCTAATGGCCTAAAAATTGAGTAATTCTCCCTCTCATTATAAAGAAAGAAACAAGTAAAATAAGTCCATTGATGAAAATATCAGCACAGAGCCCTGTGGGGACAACCCTGTTGGAACCCTAGGATTTGATGGAAGTGTTGTGGAACTGTGGCTGAGCATTTCAGGCAGAGGTCGCAGTTATTGCTCAGGCTAAGGCTAGTTTGAAGCCAGCTTCCTCTTTTCCTGGGGCGGGGAGGCATTAAGAGCCTTGTGGTAGTGTTATTGACAAGGGGGAGCCAGAAATCAGGTCTAGAAAATGCTAGCTGGGGTTCAGGGACAGAGAGATCAGCAACACATGTGTATAGGTGTGAACTGTGTCTGCTTTCCAACTAGAACTTGTGAATTCTTACAGGTGCTGCTTATCCACACTCACGTCACACTTCTGCAAAAACCCTGCAGCTGTGCTGTTGGCGGAGCTTAGGCCTAAATGTACTGAAAACCTGTAGCCTCTGGGGTGGTCAGGAGAGAAAAATCCTGCATTTGGCTCTGATGCTAATAGCTAATTAGTTAATAGTTAAGTCAGGAAGAACTGAGTTTCAAATCCCTCCCCAGACAATTACTGTCCTTCAAACTCTGTTTGCCTCAGTTTTTTCATCTATAAAACGGGAATAGTAATCGCACTTTCCTCCCAGGGTTGTTGTAAGGATGAAATGAGACAATCATTATAAAGCACTTAGCATATTTAGTAGGTGCTATGCAAATGTTAACAATATTATCATTATCATCTGATAATGTATTTATCATATTAATATCACATAACCTCACATTGTCACGTGACAAAGTATTTGTCATATGCAAAGTATTGTGCACATAGGGTCTGACAAAGAGGCAAAGATAAATGGCAATACCTGCCCTCGAGAGGCTTGTAGTCTAGTAGAAATTGCGTATACAAAAATAGCTATAAATACAAAATAGAACATGAAAATGACATAAGAGCTACTAATAAAATTTGAAGGAGAAATCACTTCTGACTAGAAGGAAAATGCCTAGGATTTGCTAGGGTGAGGCAAAGGGTGAGGTAGAGAGAAAGAGAGAAGTCAAAGATGACCAGAATTGGGTTAGCAGCAACAGGACAAGGGGGCAATGGATTGGAGGCTAGAGGATAGCAATCAGTTTAACTGGGTAACTGTGGCATCAAGATTGCAAAGGGAGGTGAGTTAAATCAGAGAAGTGGGGATAGATTGGAGATTGGGAAGGGGTGGTGTGACTGGTGGTTTTGGTGAAGGTGGGGTAAAGGCAGAAGGAGAGCTGGCCTGTGATCTTGGCCAAGTCCGCTAAGCTACTTGGTCCTCAGTGTCCCTCTTCGTTAAATGAGGGGGTTGGACTAGGTGGCCTCTGAGGTCCCTTCCAACTCTAGATCCATAATTGTGTTCTGAGTTGAGTACATTCGATGGCCTACACAGTTTTATTCCTTTCTAGCCACACCTCATACTAGTCTCTTTATACACTATGCTCCTGCCAATTCTTTGGCCAATATAGTCAAGCAAAACAAATGCCCACATTGGCCATGTCCAAAAATGTTTGTCTTGTTCCACCTATGGCATATGTCCTCTCTCTGTCAGGAGATGAGTAGCATTCTTCTTTGGTCCTCTGGAGTCATGGTTGGTCAGAGTTGAAGTCTTTTCAAATCACTCATTTTTACCACGGTGTCATTATAGTACAAATTTTTCAGCCTGTTTTTGTTCCCTTCACTCTGCATCAGTTCATACAAGTCTCCCCACATTTCTCTGATAGTTTTCTTTCACAGCAGTTTCTCAGCCCCAGCTGGAAGTGATCTGCCCCTTCAGATTTTTCAAAGTACTTTGTATGGACATCCTTGGCACTTATACTCTGCTTCCTATCAAACTTACAGGTTATACTTGTCTACCATATTAGACTATAATTCCTTGAGAACAAGACTGTGCTATTTTTCAACTTTGTATCACTGTTATGATTATTGACATTTCATAGTGAAGTTTAATGGATATAAAAATACTAAACTGTAAGAAAAAGACCAAAGCAGCCCAGAAAGTAGCCCAGCCAGACGACAGGATTTTCATTTCTAGCAGAAAGACATGGCAGTCAAAGGGAACATTGGGTTATGTAGCTCAAGCTCATTTGCAAAACATTACATGGGAGGATGAAAGAAGATTATAAGCAGTGCCATTTCCTAAAACAGCCAAAAACAGTGGAGGGGAAAATAAGCCTGCTAACAACTTAGCATGAGACCAACTAAATCTGATCATCCCAAGAGCATTTATAAATGAAACTGGGAGGAGGGCAATAGATGTAAAATGGAATATATCTGTCAGTATTTCCATAATGAACCATTCTCATGAAATATGACAACAAAACCACAAGACTGGGATTTTAACCCATCTGATTCCAATCTACTATTGGAAGAAGTTGAAATTACATCTAAAGTAATGAAATTAGGAAGAGGAGCTGAAACTCACCAAGTATGCACAACAGAAGAAATCTATGCTGGAGGAGGCAGAACTTTTGAGGCAATCAGAGATCAGTTTTTAAAATGATGCAAAGAGGGGAGCATTCGAAAAGACTGAAAAAGATGGCAAATGATGCTTCATTTTAAGCAGCTGAGATGACATCATTAGCTACCAACACATTCAGAATCATAACACCTAAGAAATGGAAGAGACTTCAGTGGCATCCAGTCCAACCCATACACAAAGTGAATCCTCACTGTAACATACTTGACAAATTGTCATCCAGTCTTTGCTTGAAGACCTCCAAGGAAGGGTTCTACCTTTTATATCTAGAAATTCTATATGGGTTTGTTCTAGGAACATGCCAAGGGTATCCATGACAAAAATGTGACAATGGAAGAAATGTGCTTTCTCAGACAGTTCTTTTGCAGCAGAAGATGTCTTCATAGTCACACAATCACCTGAGAGATAGAAATAAAGCCAATTCCCACTGTGTTGATTGTTCATAGTATCTTAGCTTTAGAGCCTGAAGTGACCATAGAGGTCAACAAGCACAAACTCATCTAACAGATGAGGAAACTGAGACCCAGAGATATGAACTGAATTTCCTATGGTCACTCAGGTGATGAGTGGCAGACCTGGGTCCCAAACTCAGGTCCTCTAGTTTTAACTCCAACATTGAATTGCTTCTTTTTGGCTGCTTGCAGTATTTTCTCCTTAAGTTTATAGCTCTGAAATTTGGCTATAACATTTCTTGGTGTTTTCAGTTTGGGATCTCTTTCAGGGGGTGATCGGTGAATTCTTTCAATGACTATTTTGCCCTCTGGTTCTAGGACCTCTGGGCAGTTGTCTTTGATAATTTCTTCGAAGATACTGTCAAGGCTCCTTTTTTCATCGTGGATTTCCGGTAGACCAATAACTCTCAAATTGTCTCTCCTGGATCTATTTTCCAGGTCAGTAGTTTTGCCAATCAGATATTTCACATTTTTTTCTATTTTTTCATTCTTTACATTTTGTTTTATTACTTCTTGATGCCTCATAGATTCATTAGCTTCCACTTGCTCAAGTCTAATTTTAAATGAGTTAGTGTTTACATTTTGCTTTTGAGCCTCCATTTTCAATTGGTTGATTTCACCTCTCAGGGTGTCCTTTTCTCTCTCTAGATTCTGAATCTCCATAGCCATTTCGCCAATCTTATTCTTTAGGGACTTGATTTCGTCAGTGGATTTTTTCTCCCTTTTTTCCATTTTTTCCATATTTTCTTTTAGCTCCCTAATTTGGTTTTTAAAATCCTCTTTTAGCTCTTCCATCAGTGCTTTTTGGGCTGGAGACCAGATCATATTAGCTTTTGAGGTATCTGATGTATCTACCGTGTCATTGCTATCTTCTTCTAAGTCGATATTTTGATCCTGCCTGTCTCCATAAAAAGAATCTATTGTCCTCGGTTTTTTTGTGTTCTTCTTCATGTTGGATTGCCTTTTGCTGGCGTTAGAACGAATTTCTATCTGTGAGTCTCAGGGCTTTCTGTCCCAGCTTTCTTATTCTGGGGGTTGTGAGTCTAAAATTATAACCTTCAGTTTCCTGAGGTGTGGGGGAGGGGTCTGGCTCCCTGGCGTCTCACTCCCTATGGGTGCTCTCCAGCACTTGCTTTTCAGCAATGGTCTCAGCTGTTTGTTGTTTGAGCTGATGACTGGCGCTTCCCCTGGGGGAGCAAGGTTACGTCTGGGCTCCTGGCTTGGCCCCCTGCCGACTCTTCCCCTCTGGGACTAATGAGCTTCTAGTATTTGTCCTGTGAAGCCCTGCTACCCTCTCCTCTGTTTCAGTTCTCTTTTTTTTTTTTTTTCCCCGAGGAATTCTCTGGGTGAGGGGGGGAGGGGTTAGAGCCGCTTACCTAGCCATTGAGTCTTCCGGAAGTTCAAGAGGCCGAGATCCTGGGTTTTGCAAGCGTCAGAACTGGGTGTTTTCGCGGCTGGTGGCGTTGCGCTGCCTCTCGTCGCTCCCAGAGACTGCCGTCCTGTGTTGGGAGGCCTGGGGATCTCTGCCGGTTTCGGGCGCCCAGCTTTCTCCCAGCTCGTCTCCCACGTGGATTTCCCGGCCGGCCGCTTCCGCCTTGGTCTGGAGCAGCTCCGCACCGAGCACTCTCCGCGCCTGCAGGTTCGTTCCTCTGGCCTTTCAGACTCTCCCGGCTCTGAAATTTGCCCCACGCAGACTGCTCGCGGTTTCTGACTCTCTTAAATCTGCTCAAATTCACTTTTTTATGGGAATCTGACAGACCTTGTGAGAGAGCTCCGGTAAGAGGCTGCCTTCATGCGGCCATCTTGGCTCCGCCCCCCTAACTCCAACATTGAGCTATGCTATTTGCCAATTGAAGCAGAAAATCAAAATATATGCTCATGTGAATATCATGCAAGATTGCTTTATATAAGCAATCCTAGAGATAATTTTGTCAAAATCAAGCAAGATATAAAAAGGAGACATAAGCTCCCCAAAGGTATTCACCAGAGTCTTGGAGTTGGAAGAGACCTCAGAGGTTCAGAGATCATTTAGTCTGGCCAAAACCCTGAATAAAAATCTTCTCTACAATGTCTTTGAAAAGTGTCCTCATCCTTCCATACCCCACTATGTTTTTTTTTTCAAGTTAATACACTCATTTATCTCAATGGATCCTCACATAGCATGAAACCAAGGTTATCTACGATCCTAACTGCCCTCCTTTGGACACCTTGCAGCTTATCAAAGTCATTCCTAAAGTAAGACATTCAGAACTGAACATGACACTCTGAGTGCGGTTTCCATAGGCTTGGGTTATTTTGTTTTGTTTGGTGTCCTGTCAAAGAAGACTATTTTTTAAGAATTTTATAATTAAAGGAAATGCTAAATTTCATTTAGAGGCCAGTGTAAATAAAGATAGAATTTTTCCCTATCCAATTTAATGGACCTGATGAAATCAATCCCTTTCTAGCTGCCTCATCTGCAGTCTGATCCTGGAACATCCATCAGGTCTTATGGTCCTCTAATGATGGAACATCTGTCTCCTATGCCAGCCCTCTTCTCTCATTAGTGAATTCTTCCTGGGGCCTACATTTAGAGGAATAACTCAGGCTAGCCAAACTTCATTCCGCTTCTGGCAGTGCTCCTAACTTTCTGGACATTAACACCAGACTCCCGTGGTAGGTACCTTTGCTCCCCACCACACCCACCCCTGCTTTCCAGCTCTTTTTTTCTATGTTGTCTTCCTCCATTAGATTGTAAGCTCCTTGAGGACAGAGATTATCTTTCTTTTTCCTTGTATATTTTTACCTAGTGCTTAGCAGAGTGACTGGCACAAAGAAAGTGTTTAGCAAATGCTTTTTGGTTTGCTTGTTTCTTTGCCACAGTCCCCTTGAGGGTCTATTCCCCAGGTTATAAACCCCTGTCCTAGGGCATATTATATATCTGCATCATCAGTCTTCCTAGTCCTAGAAACTATACCTATTTATTAAAATTTATTTTTATTCTGAACTTAACAAAAACCAAAAAAGAACACTTCTTTTTGTTTTTTGTTATTTTTTTTGGAAGGGGGAAAGCAAGGTAATTGGGATTAAGTGACTTGCCCAAAGTCACACATCTAGTAAGTATCAAGTGTCTGAGGTCAGAGTTGAACTGAAGTCCTCCTGACTCCAGGACTGGTGCTCTATTCACTGTGCCACCTAGCTGCCCCCAAAAGAGCACTTCTATATAAAAACTAAAACAGAAAAAATAAAGAGTTCGTATGAAACTACAAATCTGTACTACTTACAGCTTGCTTTAAAAAAAGGATTTATAAGCTCAAAAATGCTACTTTCTCAGATGCTCTGCTTGTCTTTGCCTCCTTCTGAATGCCCTCTCTTCCATTTTGTGCATTTACTTTTACATCTCTATGCCTCTCTTAATGCAGGCTAAGATTACATTAATTTTCTTAGATGCCATGAGCTTGTTGACTCATACTGAGTTTGCAGGTCACTAGAATACACTCATTGCATTCAGACTAACTGCTGCCTGCTCACACCACTTCCAATTTGTTTGTGTGTTTTATCTTCTGTAAAAAACAAAAATTAAGCACAGGGATCTTGTTTTCTCAGTATTTTTCAGTCAATTGTGTGACTACAAATGTAAAGTAATTGGAGGAAAGCTGTTTCCTTTGGATATTTCCTGCACAATTCACCTGATCTTCAGCCTCAGGTGAGAAGAGCCAAACCTTCTTTTAACTGTGGGACTTCCATCTCCTGCTGCACAGGATGTTCCCTGAGGGAAGGTGGCAGGGGTCCAGACCTGGTGGCTTCCATCTGCTTCAAAGCAAAACTTTCATCTGTGCCAGCACAAGACAACTTCTGCCTCCTGCTGCCAGTCTGATCTCCCAGATAGGATGTGGGAAACATCCAGGGCAAAGAAGAGCAACCTTCCCTTTGACCTTAGGTATTCTATCTCCTGTTGTACCTGGTCCCTTGAGAGAAGAGGAAGAGGAAAATTGATGAGGAATGGGACTTTCTTCTTTTGCTGTACAGCTTTGACTTCCATCTCCTGCTGCACCCTTTCCTGTCTAATCTTCAGCCTTCAGAGAGAAGAGGAATAGTGAAGCAGGGCCTCCCATCTGACTGCGTGCCTCTCATTTCTTTTATCACTTATCTTCAGCCTGATCATCAGACTCCTTTGGGAAGAGGAGTGGCACCTTTCATTCAATGATGAACATTCTCATACCCTACATATCCCAATGATTCTTAACCCCTACAGTTTATTATCCAAACCCTATTTCCCACCCTATCGACTAATTCCTTATTTCCATCTTCCTCAATCCTCCTACACCAAAGTTCCAACCAAACACCACCCAACCCTTCCTTTGTACCCTCTGGAATGCCTGTTCCATAGGCAACAAGCCTCCCTTCATCCCAAATCTTTCCCTCTCCCACCCCTTCTATCTACTAAATACTGTTACTGCCTACCTGGCTACCCTTTCCAGTACTAGCTGTACCTTTACTCATTCTCTTCAGTTCACCCATCAATGTAGGAGAGTTGGAATACATCCTGCTCCCCATTGCCACTTCCAGATTCTCTCCCTACCTCCATCATTCAGTAAACCCTTTTCCTTTGAGGTTCATGCTATTCATATCTACTACTTCACCAGAATACTGATAGCTGATGCCTACAGACCCCTGGATCATTCCCTTTACGTCCTCAATGATTTTGGTACCTGGTTGTATCAGTAAGGCAATAATAACAACGTAGATGGTAATTGTCAAAATGTCTGTGTGCTTCTGTATCACAAAGTATGAGATACTCTCCACAAAGAAGGTAGAAGGAGTACAACATTTATTCAGACACCAGAGAATCATATCCCGTAACAAAAGGTTCAGCTCCCACAGCCAGTGAACCCACTTCATCATAACAGCAAGGAACTCAAAACACAATATTACAACATGGAGCCTCGCCGTCCCAAAACCTTTCTGACCCCCTGCTGGGGTCTTCCCAAAAACAAACTCACAGTACGGCTAAGTCAGCCTGTTCGGTTCTAACTATCATGACAGCAGCCATTAGCAGCCAATAGCAGCCGTAACTGCTTTCTGTCTCTGCATTTCCTGTGTCATAACTTCCTTTTCCTGACAGGAAGCTCCTCCCACCACATGTAACTTAGGCTTCCTGTGACGTAAGCAGGTCACACAGCCTATTAATGGGTGGGAAAGATCCTCAAATCTAAATTGCTACTACACCGGCTCACAGTTTTTATCTTCTCTTCAACTCTTTCCCTATTACTCAGGAACTTCAACATTCAAACACACTAATTACCTACTCATTTCCCATGATCTAGTCTTCCACCCAATCTTATTTACATACAAAGGTGGTCAAATCCTTGATCTTTCCCTCACCTACAAATGTACCACCTCCATGTTCAAGAATTCAAAAATCCTTATCCAACCATAATTTATTGACTTTTCTCCCTTCTTTCTTCTTACCAAATGCTACTCTTTGCCCGTATCATAACCTCTGATATTTCAACCCCTCAATTCTCTTCCATGCCCTCTCCCCTGCACTAGCCACTCTCTCCTCTTTTCTCCATTTTAACCCCTTTTGAACCAATTCAACTCTATACTATTCTCTGTCTCTCAGTTATGGGCATTTTCTACGGCTGTCCCTCATTTCTGGAATGTACTTCCTCCTCATCTCTACCTCCTAACTTCCTTCAAGTATCAACCAAAATCTCATCTTCCATAAGAAGCTATTCCAAACTTCTCTTAATTCTAGCACCTTTCTCTCTCCTAATTATTTCCTATTTATCCTGTATATAGCTTGTTTGTATATATTGGTTTGCTTGTTGTCTCCTCTATTAGATTGTGATGTCCTTGAGGGCAGGGACTATCTTTCGTCTCTTTTGTATCCCCAGTGCTCAGCACAGTGCTTTGGACATAGGAAGGACTTAATTAATGTTTATTGACTGACATATTTCCACATAGAAGAGAAAATCCCTTTAGATACTGAGATTCTATATATGTTCTTATTTATGGATGACGTTATACTGATTGCAATGATCCCCCAAACTCTATAGGGTCTCATTGGGATCTATGGCTACTGGAGAGAGATTGGCTTAGTGACCACATGGGAAAAATGAAGAAGAGCAAGTATACATATTACCCAGAGTATGGCATTTATTGGGATAAGAAGCCCATTGAGTCAGTCTATCAGCAGGCACTGTGGATGGACAAATAGGAAAACAGTGGATTGCATTTTGGAAACAGTAAAGGACTTTCAATGGTTTTAACCTGTCCCTTTTTTCCAAAGACCATTAAAAACTCAAGTCATTAACACTTATTAAGTATCTATTATATGTCATATGCTGTGCTAAGAGATGTTGATATTGTCTAGCTATGAATTGTTGTAACATCATGATTTTGGAAGAATCAAAATCAAAATAGCTTACTCAAAGGGCAATTGATAAAAGGAGTCTGCGCTATATTACCAACTATATCTTAACATGCAAAATGTGGACTAAGAATCAACATCAAAGATCTGTATGACTAGAAAAGAAAGAAGGCTGCTAATACATGTAATCTAAATGTTTTACTGGTATTTGTGAAATACTAAAAGATCTAGAGGAAAGCCTTGAGCATGTTGGCTACATCTAGAGAAGATTTATAGAAAGCTGTGGACATGAATCAGTTAGGATAGGAAGACATGGATGGGTTGGGATCTGTACTGTTAGAGTATGGTCTATCCCCCATATGATCATGGATCTATTTACAGATAGAAATAAACCACCCAAGCTCCTCTTACAATGCTTTGTACATAGCAAGTTGAATAAATATTGAATTGGATAAAACTGGATAGCAATACTATCAGCAGAAAAACAGTAAGTTTGAAAGAGGGCAGGTTTTAGGAAGAAAACAAGTTCATTTTGGACACATGTTGAGTTTGTGGTTACATTAGAATAAATGGAACAGGCAGAGATATAGGGCAGGAGGTTGGAGGGATGAGACTGAAATTCAGCAACAGAGTTAATTCTTTGGAGGTCATTCATATAGAAGTGTTAGCTTAAAATTGAAAGTAAATGAGGTCATCAAGGGAAGGAAGGCAGAAAGATAAGACAGCTGAGGAAAATGCATTGGGAAATGCCCACCTTTAGAGGGTGGACAGAGAAAGAAAAGCCAAGATAGGAGAGAGAAAAAGGTCACTGAGACAGGAGGAAAACTGAGCAATTAGTGTCTTATAGGAAAGCCCAGCAGTGGTGAGAATATAAAGGACATGGAGGCCAACAAGAGGAGAAAGACCAAGAAGTTTGAGGACTAAGAGATCTGAGAAAATTTGCATGCCAGAAGTTCATTGGCAATACTGTTGGTAAGTCACATGAGCATGCTTTGAAAGTCTGAAGCCCTATACAAATGTAGGTGGTTATTATTATTGTTATTATTACTGTTGGAGGACAAAAATCTTCTTTCTCCTTCTTATGTGGTTTCCTGGGTAGCAATGAGTCACCTTCTTCTTTGGGACAAACCAATCCCTTTATGATTCAGGAAG
Source organism: Trichosurus vulpecula (assembly GCF_011100635.1). NCBI lineage: Eukaryota > Metazoa > Chordata > Mammalia > Diprotodontia > Phalangeridae > Trichosurus > Trichosurus vulpecula. The sequence goes on along the minus strand of NC_050574.1, from coordinate 289,618,774 downwards.
GGGTACAGCTGGTACGAGATGTCTTCCCTTTAACAGAAATCCATGCTCTGAAAAATATGGATTTGTGGCAACTTGTCTTGTTCTTCATGCCCTTCTAGCAACTTCACACCTGAACTGTTCCCTTGGTATTTTGACCTTGGCTCATTCCTGACTCTTGAGCATCTTGGACCCAGGCCTAACTGCCTACTCAACTCTTTCAATGTGGCTCTGATGCTCTTGACTTCTCTGTTCCTGCTCCTTCTCTGCCTGGGTGTCCTTCATCATGGTCCCTGGAGTTGACCCAGGCTTGATGCTATGATACTCATTTTGTTCCTCTTCCTGTTTCTGACATTCTACCTCCCTCCCCCTTACTGAGAGCAGCTGTCAACCTCCTCATGTGGTCAAATGCTGACCTTTGTGGGTTAGGAGGTTATAGTTGCTTCAGAAAGAGGTTAGTAATGGGATGTATCATCTGACTTCATTTGTACATTGTCTTCTTCCCTTCTGGTAAGGCATCTCTGGAATAGGGATGAGGACAGTGCTGATAATTGTTGGATAGGAAATGTGCAGAATTATGCAGCCTTCCTTGGACTTTACCACATAGGAATTTCTCAAAATTTTCATTCTGTTCTTAAAAATCCTATAACCCCTCTGCTTTTCTCAATATGCTATTCTGCTACTTTAGTGACACGTACAATAAATAATGCATTCCTGTAATTTTAGAAAATCATTTTATTTCCAGGCACTTGTATGCAGCCTAATCAATATTTATACCTATTCAAGGTTTTTTTAAAGGGTATTTTTTTTAAAATTTTCTACATGTAGACTTTATATCAAATAACAGGTTCAGGTTCCTGTTCTTTTTTTTGAAATAAAAGAACCTCAGCTGTGAAGATTCTCAGGCAGTCCTTCTCTTGATAATCAGGTAGTGTTCCTAGGAAGTTTTATAAGCCCTTATTTTATTTTCTGCTTTCCTTAGCTGTTTATACTTGAATGTTTTTCAAGAAATTGGCTTACCAGGTAGTCCTACCATCTTAAGCCCAATGTCAGTGGAATTCTATCAGCAATATTTACAGTGCTGAGATGCCCTGTTTGCTGAGACTTGGGATGATTCATAATAACTTTTAGAGAAATAGCTAACTTGTTTTAGAGCTTTTCTTCCTCGTAGTTTAACATCTATTTAAAAGAAGATGGAGACACTGAGTTATCGTCCCCAGGTAGATCTGAAATAAAAAAGGAACTGATTTGGATTGATTTTTTTGAGGTATACATAGGAACAGTGGTATAGTAGAATTTAACTCAACAATTAGGTATTTACCACCATTAGTGTCCCAGGCACCACGTGTGTGACACCATGGGGAAACAGACAAAATAAAACAGTCCTTGCACCTACTATGTGTCAGACACTGTCCTGAGCACTGGGGCTACAAAGAAACCAAAAAATAGTCCCTGCTCTCAAGGAGCTCAGGGTCTAATGGTAGAGACTTTATACCAACAACTTTGTACAAACAAGATATAGTCAGAATAAAATGGAGGTGATCTCATAGGGAAGGTGCCAGGAGGACTTTGGAAAGGCTTCTTGTAGAAGGTATGAGTTTAGATGAGACCTGAAGGAAGCCAGGGAAATCAGAAGGTAGAACTGAGGAGAGAGAGTTCAAGGCATGGAAGTCAATACATTTTAAAAATAAAAAGAGGGCTAGATTGGAGTCAAGAGATCTGCATTACATTGGTTCCCTGCTCACCCAGATGTAGGTCCTTGGGCAAATAACTTTGTTGCAGGGGTTCTTAAACTTTTTTGTGTCATGGACCCCTTTGGCAATCTGATGAGCCCTTCTCAGAATGTTTTTAAATGCATCTAATGAAATTCATAATATCATGAAGGAAACCAATTATTGTTGTTCTGTCACTTCAGTTGTATCTGACTCTTTGTGAAACCTTTTGGGGCTTTCTTGGCAAAGATACTGGAGTGGGTTTGCCATTCCTTCTTTAGCTCATTTTACAGATGAGGAAACTAAGGCAAACAGGGTTAAGTGACTTGTCCAGGGTCACATAGCTAGTAAGTGTCTGAAATCAAATTCGAACTCAGGAAGAGAAGTCTTCCTGACTCTAGGCCTGGTGCTTTATCCACTATGTCCCCTAGCTGTCTAATTATAATAATTTTTTAAAAAAGTTCCCAGGCCCTAGATAAAAAAACTCTTGATTATAAAACTGAGTTTCTTCATTTATTGAATGAGAGGGCTAGACTGACTATTTCCTAAGATTCCTTCCATTCCTATGATTTCATGTTTTAAACTTTATCTGTAAAGTCAAGTTCAACAGTGGAAATAAAGGCCTAGTTTTTTGACTAAAAACCTTTGTTAATGGAGACTTTGACATAATACCTTTCTGCTTCATCATGTAATAAATCCCTACAAATCTCAATGTGGAATCTTTGGAAAAATTAGCCTCATATTTCTAGTGTTCAGAACTTTCTAGTGGAGAGTCAAAAAGTACCAGATGTTTTACCATAATAGTGGAGTGGTTATCCTTAGAGAAGAAACAGGGAAGGGTGTTGGTGTATTGGGTTGTCTGGATGGCAAAGAAGGACTTTGTATGAGATGGGTCTGTGATTTATTTTCGGCTATTTTGGACTTGGTAGGGAGCTTTTAGGATGTTGCCTGAGGCTCTGAGAGTTTAAATGATTTACCTAATATGATACAGCTAGTTGTATCTAGGGCAGAATTTGAACCCAGGTCTTCCTGTTTCCAAGTCCAACACTATTCGCCATACTATTCTGCCTCTCTAACTGCTGAGAACCAGGTTAAACCTGGTGATTTCAGTATAATCCTGCCTCCTGGGACCAGAGCTAGCAAAGGGAAAAGAGATGTTGGCCATGGAGGACCCTTTACATTATGCTCTTAAGCAGCAATGATATCTAGTCATTCCATTTCTTTGGTTGTCTGAATGGTCGACCTGCCTAAAAACTGGGGAATTGACTGAAGTAGGGAACTTGCCAGGGAGGTAGCGCTTTTTGAAAGATGCTACCAGGCAATTCTTATAGGGGAGCCTCTCTCTCTCTCTCTCTCTCTCTCTCTCTCTCTCTCTCTCTCTCTCTCTCTCTCTCTCTCTCTCCCCTCCCCCCTCCCCCCCTCCCCACCATGTGTGTGTGTGTGTGTGTGTGTGTGTGTGTGTGTGTGTAGTGGAAGGGGCTCAATTTAAATTTGGTGCCTCTCAACTTTGACAGCACCCTCTTAAAGATCCATATATAAATCATTTCTTTAGCTTCTCCATTGGCAGATAAGTATGCAGGATCTGATGAATAGATCATCTGATTGGGAGGAGGAGAAAAGATGGGGAGGTGGGGTACTCAAGTCAAATTTGGGCAATTACAAACACAACAAGAAACTCTTACTGACACATTTTCCCACTTCCTGGTGACAGGGTGCCGTAGGAGAAAATGATTAAGGTCTTTACTGGAAACAAGCATTGTAAAGTGCACAAACCTAACTTGGACAGGAGCCAGCTACTTCTGCAAGGCTATCTCTGTTGTTTAGAAACACACACCTATGAGCTCTTGCCCCTGTCATGGTAGGGAATATCAAAGAAGGCAGGCTAGAAATAGCCTTTCTCCTGGAAGCAGAGCTTAGCATCGGTGTCTCCTGCTAGCTAGGACCATTCTTACAAACTGATAAGCCTTCTGGACTTTGCACCCTTGTCTAGATCCCAGGTATCTATTTGACCTCCGCCTTAGCTGATTTCCACGGGTTCGACATCTTGCCTACATAATTTAGAGCATCATTCTTATCCAGAGCAATCTATACCTCAAAACTCTTCTTCTTGCTGTTCCATGCCTCCTGATTATTTAACTTTTAGTCCTGGCTTCTCCTAATCAACCCTTCTCCGATGCCCTATCCCCTGTTAGGACACTAACCTTGGTGCCAAAATATTCTTCATATGACACAATTTGGACCACGTTAATTCCCTGCTCAAAAATCTTCATTGGTTACCTATTGCCTTTAGGATTAAATATAAGCTCCTCAGGCTTGCATTTAGAGCTTTCCACAATCTAGCTCCGAACTACCTTTTCAGACTTATTTCCTTTGACACTGCCACTGACTCAATCTTTGCTCTTGCCAAGGTGGGCTCCTAGCTGTTCTCTAAACTTGGCATTCTATCCTTTGTCTTCCATCTCATTTTGATCCTCATAACTACCCTGTGAGATAAGAGCTTTTATTCCTACTTTATAGATGAGGAAACTGAAGCACAGGGAAATTAAGGGACTTGCCCAGGATCACACAGCTAGTAAGCATCTGGGACGGGATTTTTAACTCATAGTCTTCCTGATTCCATGTCCTGCCCTCTTTCCATTGTGCTGCCTATCTTCAGGATCTTTGTATCCTTAGACAGGACTTTGAGCAGAGTAGGCACTTAGATTGTGCCTACTTGAACCGATTTGAGTAGTGATGGTCTGCAGGATGTGACCCTTATTGGATGGATGGCCAGCTAGGTGGGCAAGTGGAGGGGTGGAAAGAAGTAACAAGAGATAGAGAGTAAATTCTTGCTTACTTCGTTCATTTTAGTGTATTTGGCCTCCTTTCTGAAAATTGCTGGGAAATTGCTGGAAAATTAAGTTCTATGGGGCTAATTAAGCTTTGCATTCCTTCTCTTCAGCCCTTAACCTTCTCATATTGTATTCTTCTGGGGAACAGCCATGTAAGGCTGAAGTCTTTCAGCTGTCCTTGTAGGCTGATGCAAATCAAAGGCACTTGTTGCCTAGCAATATTGGGGAAAGTGAATATTCTTAAGATATGCTTTCCTCTTTCAGGTTTGGTAGGAATAACGGGGTCAAGTTCATCATTCAAGCTTAGAAAGTGTCACATTTTAGTGACAAGCCAATTGTGGTTAAGGAACTTTCTGAGTAATTGGGTTTGAAGAGACTTTCAGAGGTTATCAGGTACATGTTTCTACCTTCTGAAGGCAAAATTATGAGATAGGTGCAGTTTGTCATTGACGGTACTTTGTCATCTGCTTTCATCACTTTCCATGCTTCCTACTCACGTTCCAAGCATCCAGCATCCTCGTGGTACTCCTTGGCTACAAAAGACTCTGAATTACTATATCCCATCTTACTTCCTTATGATTATCCAGGATTCTGTAAATTGCTTTCTAAACACTTCTCACCCTATGAAGTACTTGCAGAGTCAATATTTTGAACCCAAGGGCAGGACTTTACATTTATTCCTATTCAATATTGTTGTATGAGATTTGGCTTTTGTTCTAGCCTGTTGACATTTTTTGTTCATCTATTAAGTTCAACAAGCATTTACTAAGTGCTTCCCATATGCCAGGCACTATACATTAAATGTGTTAACTAGCGTTCCCAGCTTCATGTCATCTTTTAATTGGATAACATAACATCTATCCCTTTATCCAAGTAATTGCTATAAATGTTGGGTGTTCCCCAGTCATCATTCTCTTCAACATGAGAAACCTGAGCAACAGGGGAACTAGCAATGTGTTAGCATAAGAGGAGGGGATAACCATTGCATCAGAGGGAAGAATGACCAAGAGGTGTCCAGTGTTTTTTTCCCTCATGTCTCACTCCATGAGTACATGTTACCCTTCAGTTCTAATCTGACTCTCCTCTTCCCTCTTTCCTCCTTAAACATCACTTAAATTCATTCTTACTACCTTCTGATTTAGTTCTCTAAACCCCACTCTCCATTTTCCTTTGTAACCATCTTTTCAACCAATAAATTATTTGCTGAGCGTATACTCTTGTCTTCCAGAACTCATAATTTAACTGGCAGCACAAGACTAACATGTATGAAAGAACCAGAGAAAATAGAATACAGCCTTTATGTGCCATGGGAGTACAGTCCAGAGAAGGGTAGGATCAAAGTAGATTGGGATAGCCAGGGGATTTGAGCTAACCTTTGTAGGATGGTTAGGATTTGGATGATTAAGGTGAGTGAATGGGTGAAAGTATTCAGAGGAGGGGAGGAACAAGGTGAATAAAGGAATAAAGGTAGAAATGAGTATAGAGTCTGTAGTTTGTATGATACTTTAACGTGCTTTTCTTCATGAGGATATTCCTTCCACCATTATAGATGGCAACCTATCCATACTTCCTCATCCTGTGAAATGCTTATCCATATTCTCCAAAACCCTTTCACAATGGATTTATCCCATGTGCTGGAAGCCTTCCTCTAGGACAGGGGTTCTTAAACACTTTTTTGTCATGGATCTTTTTAACAATTTGGTGAAGCCTTTAGAACTCCTCAGAACAATCTTCTTAAATGAATACAATAAAATATATAGGAATACAAAAAATTATATTGAAATAAAGATGGAATTTTCCCCCCATATAAGTTCCTGGATTCCCTGAAATGTATCCATAGACTCATCCCTGAAATGTATCCAAAGACCTGTTCTAGGTCTTTACATTTTGTGGGTGAAATGTAATCTGTTCAGCTGTCATCCCACACTCTTGCTACTTGACTAACTTACCTTCTCTTCCATCATGTATTTTCTTGATGGCATCCTTTTTTGCTGCTTCTTGAATATGGAACATCACTGGAAAATACTGCAATCTCTTTGTACCCACCATGTACCTCTCCACATCAACACTGGTCACTTATAGCTTTAATTCTTTGGAAGTTGTGGTATAATATTATTTACAACCACCCTTTACAAGGAGAGCATTAGAAAGATATATTTGTGTCAGAGAGGTAGATGTTTGGAATCATTAAACATACCATATAATTTTACAAATAAAATTTAATCTACACTCTCCTGTTCAATTCATTGTCCATCTGAAGTGCCTGCCCCGGATACATGTACTGATCTACTAATGCAATGGAATGGCCATCCAACTGCAGGTCCTGCTCTGGGCAATAGTTTAAAGCAATCCATTTGGTTTTTCTTAAGTATATTGGATCATGGATATTATACTTTATTGCCCTCCGTGTACAATGTGTACATTGCCATTAGCCTCCTTGCTATTCCTTAAATAAGACATTCCATCTCCTGACTCCGGACATATTCACTGTCTGTCTCTTGTGCCTGGAATGATCTTTTTCCTTATCTCTACCTGCTTCCCTCCCTGGCTTCCTTAAGGTCATAGTTAAAATCACACCCTCTGCAAGAAGCCTTTCCCAGTATTCTTTAGTCTTAGAGCTTTCTTTCTGAGACTACCCCCTAATTTATCCTGGATTTATCTTGTTGTACATATTTGTTTGCACATTGTGTTCATCGTTAGACTGTGAGTTCCTTAAGAGTAGGGACTGTCTTTTAATATTTTTCTCTCTTTCTTTCCTTCTTTTCTTTCTTTTTTCTTCCTTCCTTTCCTTTTTTCTTTCTTTCTTTCCCTCCTTTCTCTTTCCCTTCTTCCCTTCCTTCCTTCCTTCCTCTCTCTCTTTCTTCAGTGCTTAGCACAATGCCTGGCACATAGGTAGCTAATAAATGCTAACTGACTCACAGACAGATGGCTCTCATTGAGAAGGCACTGTAATGTTCTAGGGCCCTATGGAATCAGCAGAATGTCACTTACAATCAAAAGCAGCTAGAGTATCCATGATTCTATTATGTTATTACCTCACTGTCTATACAGATTTTTTTCTTCCATTTGAAGTCTGTACAGGAAAATATGATAGAAATTTCACAAATTATTTCTAATAACCAGATAATATTTCTGCAGAATTGCAATTGACTGAAAGGTGCAGAGAATTCAAGACCCTACCGTGTTTATTCCTTATTCATTAAAAAAAGTTTTGTACTTAGTAGAGCAAAATGCATTGTTGAGGCTCTCTTCCAAAAAGGAATCCCTAAGGTATGCTAAGATATCCCCACAAACCTACACAAACCCTGCAAAATGTAAGCAAGATATATATTTTTAAAATTCCATGAGCCCTAGTGGTAATTGAGTCCATTAATCATCATCATCCTCATAATCATACTCTGTGATTGAATTCACTGCTGCTATTCTTTCCTGTATTTCAGGGTCACTGTGGGATTATCCTACAGGGAAAATAGTTTACTTTCTAAAGAATCACTCTACATTGGTGCCATGTATTCAGTTGGCCCACAGTCAATATTGTTTAAGCATGACTATTTTATCTGGTAATCTCCTTTGTTCTGAAAAATGAAAACAAATAAACCAAAAATTGCAAAACAAAATAAACCTTTATTTGACCCTGCTAAGTACTATTCAATTTCTCTACTTACTACTTTTCACAGCTAATCTTTCCAAACGAATGGTTTCCAAATGAGTGCTGATGCATCTACTTCTTCCTCTCCACAGTCTGGCTCCACCAAATACTTGATAGTCTTGCTTCCTCTATCCTTGCTCCTTCCCAAAGCAGTATTTTTGGAGGTCTCGAATGATCTTCCAATTAAAATAAAATGCAACAAAAAACTATTCTAATGGACTTCTCTCTGTCCTCTTCCTTGACATTTTCAAGCATTTGATTTTGTTGACCCAGTCCTCTTTGTTTAAACTCTTTCCTTCCTTGAGCTTTTTGCACATAGTGCTATTTTTCATTGTCTACTTCCCTGGTTTCTACTCATCCTGTCTTTTGAATTTGGATATTCTCTGAGGTTCTTCTTTCAGATATCTCAGCAATTCCAGCAGCTTCACCTCTCACCTTTGCATAGATGACTTTCATATCATACCCCTGACATTTGTTTTGAGCTCCAGGTCTAAATATCCAATTATCTTCAGGATATTTCTTTTTTTTAATTTTTAAAAATTTTTTAACTTTATTTAATATTTTTGGTTTTCATCATTGATTTTCACAAGAGTTTGAATTACAAATTTTCTTCCCATTTCTACCCTCCCCACCACTCCAAGATGGCATATATTGTGATTGCCCCATTCCCTAGTCAGCCCTCCCTTCTATCACCCCACTCCCCTCCCATCCCCTTTTCCCTTACTTTCTTGTAGGGCAAGATAGATTTCTATGCCCCATTGCCTGTATATCTTATTTCCTAGTGCATGCAAAAACTTTTTTTTGAGCATCTGCTTTTAAAACTTTGAGTTCCAAATTCTATCCCCTCTTTCCTCCCCACCCACCCTCCCTAAGAAGGCAAGCAATTCAACATAGGCCACATGTGTATCATTATATAAAACCCTTCCACAATACTCATGTTGTGAAAGACTAACTATATTTTGCTCCTTCCTATCCCCCTTTGTTCAATTTTCTCCCTTGACCTGGTCCCTTTTCGAAAGTGTTTGCTTTTGATTACCTTCTCCCCCTATCTGCCCTCCCTTCTATCATCCCCTCTTTTTGATATCCTTCTTCCTTCTTTCCTGTGGGGTAAGATACCCAATTGAGTGTGTATGGTATTCCCTCCTCAGGTCAAATCTGATGAGAGCAAGATTCACTCATTCCCCCTCACCTGCCCCCTCTTCCCTTCCTACAGAACTGCTTTTTCTTGCCACTTTTATGTGAGATAATTTACCCCATTCTATCTCTCCCTTTCTCCCTCTCTCAATATATTCCTTTCTCATCCCTTAATTTTATTTTTTTAGATATCATCCCTTCATATTCAACTCACCCCGTACCCTCTGTCTATATATATATGTATATATATGCATGTATATATGTATTTATGTATATTCCCTTCAGCTACCCTGATACTGAGGTCTCATGAATTACATACATCATCTTTCCATGTATGAATGTAAACAAAACAGTTCAACTTTAATAAGTCCCTTATGATTTCTCTTTCTTGTTTACCTTTTCATGCTTCTCTTGATTCTTGTGTTTGAAAGTCAAATTTTCTATTCAGTTCTGGTCTTTTCACTGAGAAATCTTGACAGTCCATTTTATTGAAAATTCATATTTTGCCTTGTAGCATGATACTCAGTTTTGCTGGGTACGTGATTCTTGGTTTTAGTCCTATCTCCTTTGACATACAGAATATCACATTCCAAGCCCTTTGATCCCTTAATGTTGAAGCTGCTAGATCTTGTGTTATCCTGATTGTGTGTCCACAGTACTCAAATTGTTTCTTTCTGGCTGCTTGCAGTATTTTCTCCTTGATCTAGGAGCTCTGGAATTTGGCAACAATATTCCTAGGAGTTTTATTTTGAGATCTTTTTCAAGAGGTGATCGGTGGATTCTTTTAATTTCTATTTTACCTTCTGGCTCTAGAACATCAGGGCAGTTCTCCTTGATAATTTCTTGAAAGATGATATCTAGGCTCTTTTTTTGATCATGGCTTTCAGGTAGTCCAATAATTTTTAAATTATCTCTCCTGGATCTATTTTGCAGGTCAGTGGTTTTTCCAATGAGATATTTCACACTGTCTTCCATTTTTTTCATTCCTTTGGTTCTGTTTTATATCTTGATTTCTCATAAAGTCACTAGCTTCTACTTGCTCCAATCTAATTTTAAAGGTAGTATTTTCTTCAGTGGTCTTTTGGACCTCCTTTTCCATTTGACTAATTCTGCCTTTCAAGGCATTCTTCTCCTCATTGGCTTTTTGGAGCTCTTTTGCCATTTGAGTTAGTCTATTTTTTAAGGTGTTATTTTCTTCAGTATTTTTTTGGGTCTCCTTTAGTGAGTCATTGACTTGTTTTTCATGGTTTTCCCACATCACTCTCATTTCTCTTCCCAATTTTTCCTCTACTTCTCTAACTTGCTTTTCCAAATCCTTTTTGAGCTCTTCCATGGCCTGATACCAGTTCATGTTTTTCTTGGAGGCTTTTGATGTAGGCTCTTTGACTTTGTTGACTTCTTCTGGCTGTATGTTTTGGTCTTCTCTGTCACCAAAGAAAGATTCCAAAGTCTGAGTCTGAATCTGAGTACATTTTCACTGCCCGGCCATGTTCCCAGCCAACTACTTGACCCTTGAGTTTTTCAGCAGGGTATGACTGCTTGTAGAGTAGAGAGTACTTTGTCCCAAGCTTGAGGGGCTGCACTGTTATTTTCAGAGCTTTTTCTACACAACAAGCTCTCCTACACCAGTGCTCCTCTTCCCCCAAGAACCACCAACCCCTACCACGACTCAGATCTGATCAGGCTCTGATCCACCACTTAATTCCTCCCACCAGGTGGGCTGGAAGCAACTGCAGCTGTAGTTCTGTAGCTGCACCACCTCTGGTGCCCTGGGGTGGTGGTCAAACTGCGAACTCCTTTCACTCTGTCCCTGCAGTTTTTTCACACTAACTTTCTCTGTTGTCTTTGGTGTTTGTGGGTTGAGAAGTCTGGTAACTGCCACAGCACACTGATTCAGGGCACTAGGGCCTGTTCTGCCTGGCTCCCAGCTCCATGTGATAGACCTTACCGGGCGACCATCCAGTCTGCCCTAGGCTGGAGCCCTGCTTCCCTCTGCTATTTCGTGGGTTCTGCAGTGCTAGAATTTGTTCAGAGCCATTTTTATAGGTGTTTGGAGGGTCTTGGGAGAGAGCTTTAGGCCAGTCCCTGCTTTCCAGCTGCCATCTTGGCTCTACCCCATCTTCAGGATATTTCAACGGAAATTTCCCACTCGCACCTCCAGTTCAATATATCTCCTACTCTGACCCCATATTTGTTCTTTGGTAGTACCATGTTACCATTCACCTAAGATTATAATCTTGGGTTTATCTCTATGATCTCTTTCCATCTTCATTTGAGAAGATTTATCTATTCTTATTTATGATCTTTTAAAGTCAATCATCACATCATCTCTGTAGGCCTCATTTTCCTTGTCTGTAAAGTGAGAAAGTTAAAATAGATGCTCCTCAATAGATCCCTCCAACTGCAACATTCTCTGATTTTATAATTCTTTCCTTTCCATCCCCACTATAACCATCTCAGTTCAGGTCCTTATTACTTCCTCAGTTAGTTAGTCAACAAATATTTGATTCTGGAGGTGCTAGGGAGCTCCTGAAAGTTATTGATTGGTGGGGTGAGGGTAGCTACAACATGGTTTAACTTGTTCTTTGGGAATATCAATTTAACAGCTAAATGGAGGATGACTGGGAATGGGGAGAGAATTGAGGAATGGAGGCCAACTAGGAGGCTATGCAATAGTACAGCTGTGGGGGGATAAAGACCTGCACTAGGGTAGTGGTAGCATCAGAGGAGAGAAAGGGCCTTATGCCAGAGATGTTATGATGGTAGAAATGATGGGATACGGCAATAATGTGGATAGGGGTGGGGGAGTGAGAGTGAGTGAGGAGTCACGGAGGACACTTAAGCTTCAAGCCTGGTTGACTAGAAGGATGGTAATGTTCTAGATAGCAGTAGGAAAATTAGGGAGGAAGAGAAGAGGAAAGATTGTGTGTTCAGTTTTGGGCATGTTGAGTTGAAGATATCTATGGGACCTCCAGTTTGAGATGTCCAATATGAATATTAATCCTATTCAATAGCCTCCTGATTCATCTTATTGTCTTGTCTTCCCCTGTAGTTCATCTTGCACGTTTTCTCCAAATTTTCTTAAAAATAAATTTTTGATTATGTTATTTCCATAATAATAATAATAATAACCCTTCATTGGCTCCCTATTGCTTCCAGAATAAACTACAGATTCCTCAAGCTATTATTCAAGACCTCGTACATTCTATCCCCAAATTACTCTTCTAAATTCTACTATCACTCACAATTAATCTCTCTTAAGGCAAATTATTCTCATTGTTCCCTCCCAAATGCCTTGTACTTTGATGCCTCCATTGCTTAACTCATGCCATTACATTAGTCTAGAAAATCCCACCACCTACATCTCTGTCAAAATTCTACTGTGCTTCCCATATCTTGCCTTGTACATTTTGGGTGTATGTTTTATTCATCCTACTTGCTTGTAAGTGCTTTGATGGCAGGACTCAAATTTAAATTTTTAAAAAATCTTATTTTTAATGATATCTTTTGCTTTCATATCACATTAATTTCTAAGCATATTCCTTTTCTCTCCTACCCAGTGAACCATCTCTTGGAACAAATAAAGAGAAAAAGAACAGAAAAGTAGATCAGCAACCAACACATCAACCATTTCTGATCATATGTGTAATATTCTATATTCATAGACCCCCATCTCTTCAAAGAAAGGAGGGAAATGCATTTCCCCAACTCTTCTCTGGGGCCAGACTTGGTCATTATAATTATCATTATAATTAGCAAGTTTCTTATATTTTGTTACTTCCATTTACATTGTGGTAATTGTGTACATTGTTTTCCTTTTTTCCCACACTGAATCATTTCATTGTCTTCTGGTCCTCTGATTTTTAATTTTTGTCATTTCTTAGAGAACAGAAACATTCCATTATATTCACGCACCATAATTTGTTTAGCCATACCCCAATTGATGGACATTTATTTTGTTTCCAGTTCTTTGCTACCACAAAAAAGTGATGCTAGGAATATTTTGGTGAATAAGGGACTTTCTTTTTGTTTCTGACCTCCTTGGACATATGCCTACCAGAGGAGTCCCTAGTAAAAGGGACTGAAATATCCTTTTCTTTTACCCACCCCACTCAGATAATACTCCTCTCTCAGACTGCAGGGGTCTTTCCATGGTTCTTGAAAATCTTATATCATTCATTTTCTTGAGTTATTGTTCTTAGGTAAAATGCAAATGCTGTATTTATTACAACAAATTGGTCAGACAAAATAGGACCACCTATGTCCAGACCTTGTGCCATTGCCACCAAGAAGAGAATATTTAAGGGGGACAGGTAAGTTGTCTTCAAGTATTTGAAGGGTGGATATATAGGTGAGGGATTAGGTTTCTTCTGCTCAACTCTGGGAGGCATAACTTGGAGGAATGAGAAAAGCTATAGAGACAGAGGTTTAGTCTGATATAAGGAAAAAGCTTCTTAAAAGTTAAAAGTGGTCAAAAGTAGAATGAGCTGCCTAAAGAGAGAGGTAGGCAGTTCCTTAACACAAGAATATCTCTGAGAAGAGACTAAATTGATACTGGTAGGTTGTGTTGTTGAAGAGGTCAAATGAGGTAACCTCCAAGTCCTTCCTTCACAGCTATGGAATTTGATGACCTCACATGTGAATGCAATAAGCATTAATGACTTATTCTGAGATGACCCTACTTTAAAGTTTTACTTCAGTAACTCTCTATGGCACAGAAATCATCTTGGGTTCTCATAGGTTGTGCCAGCACAGCACAAGCTCTGGTAGGTTTTACCCAGTTGGAAGGGCTTCACGTATGACTCTATTAGCAAATGCCAGCCTAGCTAAGCTCAGAATGGCATATGGTTGACCACCAGTTGAACTTTTTTTTTTGACCAGCAACTTATGATGATCATACTAAAGCATGGAGGAATTATCACTATCTACATTGGTGAGCATCTGCCATCTAAATAGGGACACTAGCCCTGGAGTTAGGAACAACTGGGTTCAAATCTGGCCTCAGACACTTGCTGACCCTGGGCAAGTCACTTTACCTTGTTTGCCTCAGTTTCCTCATGTGTAAAATGAGCTGGGGGAGGAAATAGCAAACCACTCCAGTATCTTTGACAAGAAAACCCCAAATAGGGTCATGAGGAGTCAGACATGATTGAAATGACTGAACAACAACGTTGGTGGAGAGAGTATGTACATTGATATCATCTTTTGAACTATTTAAGCATTTGAATTTATCAAAACAACTTTCAGGGAGAAAGATTCAGAGAGGATGAGATGCAGGAAGTTTTAATGAGAGAAAAAAGCTAGAAATGGGGGTGGAAGGATGGGGAATGGTTCTGCTGTGTATAAATGCTGAAGGGTCATAAGTCAATATGAACACATTGGTATCCCAGGAGGAGGAAAGTCACCAAGGGCAGGATGGGAAAAGACTGATAGCAAACCTAACTCCTACAACAATTTTTCCAAGGGCAGACCCTTTGTTCTGTGAAGTTTGGATTCAGTCAAAGGGCTGCACTTGAGGACCTAGAGGGCCACACACGGCCTAGAGGGCAGGTTCCCCACCCCTGCTAGGGGTCTTGGCTTTAGCATTTACTACCTATGGGATCTTGGGTAAGCCATTTAATCTCTGTGATCTTCAATTTCCTCATCTGTAAAATGAGAATAATACATTTGAGATAACTGACTTTAGGAGCAGGAAGACCTGGGTTCCAGTGTGGTCCCAACACACATTAGTCATGACTCTGGGCAAGTGGGTGAAGCTCTCAGGGTCTCAGACAGTCCTTTAAGCCTGGAAGATAGACATGTGAAGGGATTTCTCTCAACCAACGAAATCATAAGCTTGGATCAAAAACCACCAACATCCCTAAACTACTTCTATTACTTAGCTTACAGGGTCTTTGCGAGGATCTAATGAGATAATATACCTATGAAATATATGGAAATATAATAATATAATATATTTTTATGTCATATATGTATTTAAAGTGCTCTGCAACCTGGAAGGGCTATGCAAATGCAAAATTATCTTTATCATCATCATTATTCTAGGCGAAGTGTAATAATCACTATTCTTTTAACTTCTCCAATTGCAGAAGTCCACAAAGCAAGGGAAAAACTAAAACCTGTGAGGCTCTACATTTGGCCAAACCCTACATGACTGTAAGTTCCTTGAAGACAGACATAGATCATATCCTACTTTTTCTTTGTATCCTCCCCACCCTCACCCACATCACCCACCATTCCCTCACCTAATGTCTTGAACATAATAGAGACTTAATAAATATTGAATGGATGGGCGACTGTTCTCTCCTTTAGCTTGCAGAGAGTTTCTGACACAAAATAGTGATGCAAACATGCTCATAATACCTGACTGACCTCCATAGGCTTTGGAGGAAGCTGTGTGGGTTCCGGGATCATAGGATCAATATCTAGAAAGTGCCTTTGAGGTCATCTGATCCAACTATCTTGTTTTGCAGATGAGCAAACTGAGTCTAAAAAAGGCTGGATGATACATCCAAGTTTCCATGGGCGGTAGAGCCAGAGTTTGATCTACTTGGCACATAGTAGGCACTTAATAAGTGTTTATTGACTGACTAAATCCAGTGCTCTTTCCATTTCAGCACTGAAGACAACCAAGCTCCTGAATCTCCTTATTGACCCACCACTGTCACAATGAATCTAATCTTCGAGGTGGAAGTCATCAAGCTCTGTGTTCCTACATTAGCCTCTCCACTGGCCCCTCCCTCTGGTCTTCCAATCCATCCTGCTCCCATCATAATGCTGGGAAGGAGACAAATTACCTTAGCTACATCCAAGAGGCAGGATGTTAGCAAGATGGCTTCTTTAGGTTCAGGAAAAATGAAGAGGTTTAAAGGCAAGTCCATCAAGCTATTTTCAAGTGCACTTAACAGGCCACCCAGATTTGTAATGCCCTTTTAAGAAGCAGAGTTACTCCCTTAATGATAGAGATCCTTTATTCTTTATCACCCTGCTCTCAAGCCTTCTCCATATTTCCCTTCACCCTTCTCTCTCTCTCTCAGTAACCCATTTATCCTCTCTTATAAACCTACACTTAAAGTCTATATAAAATACAACTATGAAGTGGCCGGAAAGCTTTCTGGTGGTGATTTGAGTTGGCAAAGTGTTTGTGGCTGTAACGCAAAAATCCTTCTGTGCTATTTTAGCTCTGGGTTGTTTCAGGTTGGTTTTGCCAGCCTGTCTCTCCTTGGCAGAGGTGTTTGCTTTGTTGAAGTGGTTGTAATGGCTCCTGGTCACTTCTCAGGCCCTAGTGCCTATTACGGCTATGTGGTATTGAGGGGTGGGGGTGGGGAAGGGATCTGTAGCCCTCCCCTTGATCCTACAGAAGCTGTCTGGAGGCTGCTGTGATGGATCAGACTTGATGATGGTTTTCCTGCCTAATCACGTTGTTAATTAACATAACAAATCTTCACAGCTGGTGGCTTGCAGTTTCCTTCTTATTCCCATAAACTAATTAAAAGCCAAAAAAAAAAAATCCCAAACCAATCCAACTCTAAAACTCAACAACAACACAAAAAACACAAACCCAGCCTAGGAGCAAATCTCCAAGCATTAATTCAATTTTGTAGCAATGATATATAAGTTTCTTGGAAAGTTAAAAGCATTCTATTGATGATAAAAGGATTTATTGATGATAATCAACAATCTACTCAGCTAAATCATGCCTGCTACAATGAAAAGAGAAATAGAATTAGAGTTATCTGACTTAAATAAAAAAAACAAAAACCTTCCTGTCACTACCTGTGTGAAGTTGGGGAAGTCATTTAGCCTTGGTGGTCGTGTGTGTGTGTGTGTGTGTGTGTGTGTGTGTGTGTGTGTGTGTGTGTGTGAGAAAAGTATTTAGGGTTACTACACCTGTCTGTCCAGACATCAGGATGGAAAGCTTCCAGTAAGAAAAATCTCCTTTTACCACTGAAGTTTGGCAACTGTTCTGCAACTTACATACGGGGTACCGACAGATCAAGTTACTTGTCGTGGGTCTCACTACCAGCATCTGTGAGAGACAAGACTGGGACCCAGGTCTTCCTGGCTCTCAGGCCATCTCTTTATTTGCTACGTCACAGGGCCCTCCTCGTCTCTTTTTCCTCTTTATTTCTCCTGGCATCCCTCTCTTTCCATCCCACTCCCCTATTTCCCATCATCTCCCCCTTCCCTATTCAACCTTCAGCCCCCAATTCACACAACTTGAGATGTGGAAAGGGACTCAACAGCTATTTAGTCCAACCCATCAACAAAAGGGATCCTTGCTATAACATACACACTAACAAACAGGCATTTGCTTAAGGACCTCCAGCATGGGGAGAAGCAGTGCTTCCCTTTTTGTCTATATTTGGACAACTCTGAGTTTTAGAAAATTTTTTCTGATATAAAGTTGAGGCCTCTATACAATTTCTGCTTCTGCCCTGTGGGGCCAAACAGGACAGTCAAATCCCTCCTCAGGGAGAAAATCCTTCAGATACTTGAAGACAGCTACTGGTCATTTTGTCTCTGGGCTAAACATTCCCAGCTCCTTCACCTGAGCCTCATATGCCACGGACTCAAGGCATTGCCCTGGTGGCCTTCCACTGGATGCTCATGACTTAGTCTCCTTCTTAAACAAGAATTTAAGAACAGGTTCTCCCTAGTTTGAATTATATCCTTTCTTCCCTTGTTGTCTTAGGCTTTGTTCTGCTTCCCTGGGCTCTGGCATTGGGGACAGTTATACCATATCTGTCATTTTTAGGTTTTTCTTCTACTGCGAGGGAGAGAAAGTGAAAGTGTACGATCCATTCCTGGGGGTTTAATCACCTCTTTCTTTTAAACTTCTGATGCATTAAGAAGTGTTCACAGCTTCATGTAGTCAAAGCTGAAATGGACCTTAGGGAGCATCTACTACAACCCCTTTATTTTACAGAAGAGGAACCAGAGATCCAGCAAGATTCAATGATTCACCCAGGGTCACATGGGTAATAAATGACAGAGATGGGACTTGAACTCAGGTCCCCTGCTCTTAGCCAAGTACACTGTAACTCATCAACAGTGAGAATCAGTATAATGCTTTTAGCTTCTCTTGATTCAAGCTTCTTGGTCACTTCTCAGGGGCAGCCAGGTGGTGCCATGGATACGGGGCCTGGCCTGGAGTAAGGAAGGCTCATTTTCCTGAGTTCAAATCTGGCCTCAGACACTTACTAGCTGTGTGACCCTGGGCAAGTCACTGAACTTTGGCTCAGTTTCCTCATCTTTAAAATGAGCTGGAGAAGGAATGGCAAACCACTCCAATATCTTTGCCAAGAAAACTCCAAATGGGGTCATGAAGAATTGGGCAAGACTGAAATGACCAAACAGCAACAAGTAGGCACTATATAAATGTTAGGCACTATTTTTATTCTTATTGTTATGAAAAGCTATTAATGCTTAAAACCACACTAAAACTTTTGGGACACCCTGTACTTGTCTCCATTATTGGAATGGAAGCTTCTTTCAAACAGGGCTCATAGTAGGCACTTAGTTAATTTGTTTGATTAAATACAGTGTGATACCACCTGCGAAACTTGTTTCTTGCTATCTTCATTGGTGTGACACCTTTTTTTTACCTTCTCTTTTGTTTGTTGGTCTAGCAACAAGGTTTCTCTCTGATTTTGATGGTCACAACCACAACTTCTTTTTTCTCATTTTATTACATAAAACACAACTGCCTACTGTTTCTGTCCATGTCAGCCATGATCCTTATCTGGTAGATTCTAAGGAGACACATGATAAAGAGGGCTTCTTGGTCAGTTTGTTCATAAGTCCATTCTTTTTTTTTAAATTTAATTTATTTAATATATTTAGTTTTCAGCATTGATTTTCACAAGAGTTTGAATTACAAATTTTCTCCCCATTTCTACCCTCCCCCCCACTCCAAGATGGTGTATATTCTGGTTGCCCTGTTCCCCAGTCATCCCTCCCTTCTGTCACCTCACTCCCGTCTCATCCCCTTTTCCCTTCCTTTCTTGTAGGGCAAGATAAATTTCTATGCCCCATTGCCTGTGTATCTTATTTTCTAGTTGCATGCAGAAACTTTTTTTTGTTTGTTTTTGAACATCTGTTTTTAAAACTTTTGAGTTCCAAATTCTCTCCCCTCTTCCCTTCCCACCCACCCTCCCTAAGAAGTCAATCAATTCAACATAAGCCACATGCATATCATGTATAACCCTTGCACAATACTAATGTTGTGAAAGACTAATTATATTTTGCTCCTTCCTAACCTATCCCCCTTTATTCAATTTTCTCCCTTGACCCTGTCCCTTTTCGAAAGTGTTTGTTTTTGATTACCTCTTCCCCCATCTGCCCTCCCTTCTATCATCCCCCCTTTTTTATCTTCTTCCTCCTTCTTTCCTGTGGGGTAAGATACCCAATTGAGTGTGTATGGTATTCCCTCCTCAGGTCAAATCTGATGAGAGCAAGATTCACTCATTCCCCCCTCACCTGCCTTCTCTTCCCTTCCTACAGAACTGCTTTTTCTTGCCACTTTTATGTGAGATAATTTACCCCATTCTATCTCTCCCTTTCTCCCTCTCTCAATATATTCCTTTCTCATCCCTTAATTTGATTTTATTTCTTTTAGATATCATCCCTTCATCTTCAACTCACCCTGTGCCCCCCCTCTCCATATTTATATATATATACACACACACATACATATATACATACACACATACATGTACATATATATACATACATACATATATATGCATATTCCCTTCAGCTACCCTAATACTGAGGTCTCATGAATCATACACATCAAATTTCCATGTAGGAATGTAAACAAAATAGTTCAACTTTAGTAAGTCCCTTGCGATTTCTTTTTCTTGTTCTTTTTCTTGATTACCTTTTCATGCTTCTCTTGATTCTTGTGTTTGAAAGTCAGATTTTCTATTCAGCTCTGGTCTTTTCACTGAGAAAGTTTGAAAGTCCTCTATTTTATTAAAAATCCATATTTTGCCTTGGAGCATGACACTCAGTTTTGCTGGGTAGGTGATTCTTGGTTTTAATCCTAGTTCCATTGACCTCCGGAATATCGTATCCCAAGCCCTTCGATTTCTTAATGTAGACGCTGCCAGATCTTGGATTATTCTGATTGTGTTTCCACAATACTCAAATTGTTTCTTTCTGGTTGCTTTCAGTATTTTCTCCTTGATCTGGGAGCTCTGGAATTTGGCGACAATATTCCTAGGAGATTTCTTTTTGGGATCTATTTGAGGAGGCGATCAGTGGATTCTTTCCATTTCTATTTTGCCCTGTGGCTCTAGAATATCAGGGCAGTTCTCCTTGATAATTTCTTGAAAGATGATATCTAGGCTCTTTTTTTGATCATGGCTTTCAGGTAGTCCAATAATTTTTAAATTATCTCTCCTGGATCTATTTTGCAGGTCAGTGGTTTTTCCAATGAGATATTTCACATTGTCTTCCATTTTTTCATTCCTTTGGTTCTGTTTTATAATAGCTTGATTTCTCATCAAGTCACTAGCTCTCACTTGCTCCAATCTCATTTTTAAGGTAGTATTTTCTTCAGTGGTCTTTTGGACCTCCTTTTCCATTTGGCTAAAGGCATTCTTCTCCTCATTGGCTTTTTGGAGCGCTTTTGCCATTTGAGTTAGTCTATTTTTTAAGATGTTGTTTTCTTCAGTATATTTTTCAGTATTTTTGGGGTCTCCTTTAGCAAGTCATTGACTTGTTTTTCATGGTTTTCTCGCATCCTTCTCATTTCTCTTCCCAATTTTGCCTCTACTTCTCTAACTTGCTTTTCCAAACCCTTTTTGAGCTCTTCAATGGCCTGAGACCAGTTCATGTTTTTCTTGGAGGCTTTTGTTGTAGGCTCTTTGACTTTGTTGACTTCTTCTGGCTGTATGCTTTGGTCTTCTTTGTCACCAAAGAAGGATTCTAGAGTCTAAGACTGAATCTGGGTGTGTTTTTGCTTCCTGGCCATGTTCCCAGCCACCTTACTTGACCCTTGAGTTTTTCAGTGGGGTATGACTGCTTGTAGAGTAAAGAGTTCTATGTTCCAAGCTTGGGCAGATGTGCTGCCACACCAGCACTCCTCCTTCCCCAAGAACACCCAACCTGGACTGGACTTAGATCTTCAGCAGGCTCTTCACTCCTATTCTGATCAGCCACTTAATTCCTCCCACCAAGTGGGCCTGGGGCCGGAAGCAACTGTAGTTCTGTAGCTGCCCCACCTCCACCGCACCTGGGGCAGTGGCTGAACTGCAAACTCCTTCCACTACCCTCAGCTTTTCCCACTAACCTTCTCTGTTGTCTTTGGTGTTTGTAGGTTGAGAAGTCTGGTAACTGCCACAGCTCACTGATTCAGAGTGCTAGGGCAGCTCTGCCAGGCTCCTGGTCTGGTTGGTCTGCGCTGCACATGCTGGGCTCTGCTCTGCTCCGCTCCCAGCTCCGTGTGGGATAGACCATACCCCGAGACCATCCAGGCTGTCCTGGGCTGGAGCCCTGCTTCCATCTGCTATTTTGTGGGTTCTGCAGTTCTAGAATTGGTTGAGAGCCATTTTTTATAGGTTTTTGGAGGGACTTGGTGGGGAGCTCATGCTAGTTCCTGCTTTCCAGCTGCCATCTTGGCTCCGCCCCCCTCATAAGTCCATTCTTAAGATTACATTGTTCTCAAGTGGTAATTGGTTTTATATTGTCCTTTGGCATTTTGTGACTTAGCATGACTCCAGTGCCCCAAAGTGGAACATCAGTGGTAAGAGTTAATGTTCATTGTACTATACTAATGCAGACTCAGAAGTCATCAGTACTTGACATTCCTGGAAAACTCCAGAACATGTTTTTATCCAGTAGGCAATGAAGTGGCTTGGCAATGATTATGTTTTGTAGAAGAAAAAAATGTGATTAAAATCGAGTAGTCCCAGAAAGCCTTAAGACTCTGGCCTTGTTTTTGGAAGAGGCATATCATGGTTCACAACCACTTTATTTTGGGTGGATGATTACCAATAGGAACCCAAGAAGGTAATTGACAATAGGTATTTTAATATCACATTTCTTATCTTGTACTGAAGCACCTAATACATTCAGAAAGTTCAGAATCTTAGAATCCTGGGTTTAAAAGGGGCCTTGTTGTTGTTGTTCAGAAGAGTCTGACTCTTCATGACCCCATTTGGAGTTTGCTTGGAAAAGATACTGGAGTGGTTTGCCATTTCTTTCTCCAGCTTATTTTACAGATGAGGAAACTGAGGCAGACAGAGTTCAGTAACTTGCCCAGGGTCACACAGCTAAGTGTGTGACCACACATACAGTGTCTAGGGCCAGATTTGAACTCAGGAAGAGCAGTCTTCCTGACTCCAGGCCTGGCACTCTATTCATTGTACCTAGGAGTTTCTAGTACAACTTGTTCTGAGCAGAAATCCCTTCTACTACACCCTGAAGTCTTTCTGCAAGCTTGTTTTGTTGCTTTCACGATTATGATATTGCTGAAATATGGCTTGACACATAGAATCCTAGAAGTCAGACTCTCTGTGAAGCTTTAGAAAATTGCAAGGATAGCACAGGTAGAATTTTTTTGAACTTAGCTCATCCTTTGATGAATTATGGCTAGGGATTATAGTGGCATCATTGATCAGCTGTTGAGAAGTTTGGGCGATGTCCAATTTGGTAAAAGATCTCCCGCCAGCCTTTCCCCACCAAAACAAAGACCACAAGTGAGTAAAGAGTTGATTGGCTGTAGACTAGACATGCAGCCCTTCAGTAGAAGGAAGGATGATAGAAATTTAGTGGCCCTAGTAAGCCTTAAAATTTGCCTTAGTTTTGAAGTAGGTACCTGTTTAATTGAATTCTTAGCAGTGCACTTTGTGGTTTTCACAGGATCCCAGATCTAAAGCTTAAAGAGCCAGAGAGATCATCCAGTTCTGCTCCCTCATTTTACAGATGAGAAAGAAGCATGAACTGACCAAGTGACTTGCTTAAGGTCACAAAGTCTTGCTTTGCCATTTATTTTGAATACTGATATAACTGGTTTAATTTATACCTAATCTGTATAACTGGTTTAAGGATACTTTGCTTAGCTAGATACTCAGTATTTTTTTAAAAATTATTTGCCTTAGAGCAGGTGGCATATTTCTAGCCAGGGAGATAATGAAACACTAAGCATTTATTAAACTGTTATGTGTCAGGTACTGTGCTAGGGTCTGCCAATACAAAGGTTAAAATAAGATAGTTCCGATAGATAGATAGAGATAAGTTCTCTAGGAACTTAGCATCCAAACAGAAAAGACAATATGCACATATATAGAACATACAAAATAGATACAAGATAATTTTCTGGAGTAAGATAACTAGTGGTTTGGAAATTTAGGAAAGACTTCATGTAGAAAGTTGTGATTGAGCTGATATTTGACATAATCTAGGGATTCTAAGAAGTGGAGGTGAAAATAACGTATATTCCAGGCAAGAGAGACAGTCAATGCAAAGGCACCCACCTGGGAAATGGAATTCTATGTATGGTGAACAAGTAAGAAGTCTAGTTTGGCTAGACTGCAGTTTTCATGAAGAGGAGTAATGCTGGAAAGTTAGGTTGGAGGCAGTTTGTCAGGGATTTTTCCAATGCCAAACACAACAGACCTAGCAATACTGCTTCTAGGGCTGTATCCCAAAGAGATCATAAAAATGGGAAAAGGACCCTTGTGCACAAATATATTTATACCAGCTCTTTTGTGGTGGCAAAGAACTAGAAATTGAGGGGATGCCCATTAATTGGAGAATGGCTGAACAAGTTGTGGTATATGAATGTAATGGAATACTATTGTGCTATAAGAAATGATAAACAGGAGGACTTCAGAAAAACCTGGAAAGACTTATATGAATTGATGCTGAGTGAAGTGAGTAGAACCAGAACATTGTACACAGTAACAGCCACGGTGTGCAATGACTGATTTTGATAGACTTGGCCCTTCTCGGCAATGCAAGGACCTAAAACAATTCCAAAGGACTCATGATGAAAAATGCCATCCACATCCAGAGAAATAACTATGGAGTCTGAACGCAGAGCAAAGCAGACTATTTTCCTTTGTTTTTTCTTTCTCATGGTTTCTCCCATTTGTTATAATTTTTCTATACAACATGACTAATGTGAAAATATGTTTAATAGGAATGTATATGTAGAGCCTATATCATATTGCAGGCTGTCTCGGGGAGGGAGGGGAGAAGGCAGGGAGAAAATTTAAAACTTACGGAAGTGAACGTTGAGAACTAAAAAACAATTAACTAATAAAGAAAGTAACAGGCAGAGTATATTGTGTCGAGGAATTATATGGTTACATCTATGCTTTAGGAGTATTATTTTGGCGTATGTGTGGAGGATGGGTTGGAGTAGGGAGAGACATGGCAGGAGAACCAACTAGAAGGCCGCAGCAGTGGTACAGGTAAGAGGTGATGAGGACTTGAATCTCGCTTTCAGTAACGTCACTGGGTAGAGTTGGGGTGAAAGCGTTGAATTTGGAGTCAGAAGACAGTGATTTAATTCTTTCTCAGGCTTTTCTTAGTGATGTGATGATCAATGATTCTCTTCACCTGTCTGGGTCTTTGTTCCTTCAATGAAAATGTTGGATTACATGGTTTTTAAGTCTAATCTTTCTACCTCTAAGATTCTCCAGTCACTGTCATCTTGAGGAATTCCTGGTCATTGTTCAAGTTCTAATAAGAAAATATTGTAGAAGACATTTGATTAGATTTTGGTCATCCATGATGGAAGATGATTTTCATCCTACATTCTTGACTACTTATGAATATCTAGAACTTTTTTTTGTTATCAGTCCTTTGAATATGGTACAATTGTGGGGCTTTAGTTCAATGTTGATAATGCAGATCTTCAGTTGACAGAAACTGCTATGATATTTTTTGGGCCTCATTCTGTTTAATTTTGAATTCCATACTCTCTCGTGGTGGGCAGCTAGGTGTTGCAGTAGAGCAAATGTAGGACTCAGGAGTCAGGAAAATCTGAGTTCAAATCCTGCCATATTGACTTTGGTCAAGTCAGCTAATCTCTGAATGCCTCACTTTCCTCCTCTGTAAAGAGGAAATAATTGTGGGGTTGTGGTTTGTTCTTCATTCTCGAAGAGGACCGTGACATCAGGAAGATGATGCCATGACTTGCAATTGAATTGGATTTGTGTGGGAGGGCTGTGTAAAGTCACCAGTCTCACTTTCTTCTCCAGAGCCATCTAGGAGCAGTGGCCAGATATTGATCAGGACACCTGGAGATGACTCGGGATACGGTGGGAGACCTTAGCCTTTTTAAACTTTGAGTGAGGCAACTCCCATTCAGGGATTGGGCCTGTTTAAGAAGTGAGTCAAGGGATGGCCCCTTTAATAAAAAGAAAATCAAACTGGGAGGAGAAGACCCTTAGGGTTGCTGATGGAAAAGAGAAACAATTACTATTTACATTCACTCTGAGCCATAGGGGCCCAAAAATAACCATTAAATGGTGCTTGGGCAGGGACCTATTATTGGCTAATCTATGAAAGCCAGAGTTAATTGGGTTTAAGACATGGTCTTTAAGAAAGAGATCTAGCCAGTAAGGATCAAAGTGAGAAGACTTATGAGGTGCATGCAAGTTAGCTTCTTGAGCCTGCATTTCCTGCTGGGCAAGGCATATCTTCTAAGTAAAGACTGCTGAGGGTTGAGCTGGACATCTGCCCCAAAGCAACCACTTTCCATCTGTGCCAATGCAAGGGAACTTCCATGTTCTGCTGCCAGCCAAATCTCCCAACTGGGATGTGGAGAACCTCTGGTGAAAAGAACAAACCTCCCTTAGACATGAGGCTCCCCATCTCTTGCTATGCTGTCCTTTCGGGGTATAGGTAGGAGTGGCATCTTCCACTCAATGATAAACATTCTCACACCTAGTAATATGTTTCACATCCCAGTGAATCTGAACTCATGCAGATCATCATCCAAATCCCATTCCCTACTCCCTACCACCAAATCCTCATTACCATCCTCCTCAACTTTCCCATCTCAAAGTTTCAATCTAACTTCATCCAGCCCTTTCACTGTGCCTGTTCTATAGGCAACAAACTTCCCTTCATCTCTTCCACTCTTTCCATTTACTAGCTCTTACTAAAACCTGACTTCCCCCTGCTGACCTTCACTCATTCTCCTCTGCTCACTGGTCAGGGAAGGGGAGTTTCAATACTCCTTGTTCCCCATTTCCACTTCCAGGTTCTTCCTCTTCTTCTATAACTCAATAACCTCTCTTCCTTTGGGGATCATGGTATTTATATCTATCACTCAGTCGAAGTCATGGTAACTATTATCTAGACACCCAGGTCATAATCTTTCTTTCTTCAATGAGTTTATTACTTGGCTCACAATTTTTCTCTCCTCTCCAATTCTTGTCCTCACGCTAGGGCAAGCTCCCCTCCAATTCATGCCTACATACATGTTGATTCTCCCTCAAATACCCTAACTACTTAGTTCCCCAACTTATTCACTTTCCTTGAGCTACTCTTCCACTCCACCTCAGTAACACATAAAGATGGTCATACCCCTTGATCTGGCCTTTAACCACAAATGAACCCCCTCTATGTTCAAGAATTCTGAAATATTGAACCAGCAGTACCACTTCTTGAACCAGCAATAGCATTTCTAGGGCTGCATCCCAAAGAGATCATAAAAGGGGGAAAATATTTATAGTAGCCCTTTTTGTAGTGGCAAAGAACTGGAAATCAAAGAGATGCCCTTCAATTGGGGAATGGCTAAAGAAGTTGTGGTATATGAATGTAGTGGAATACTATTGTGCTATAAGAAATGAGGAGCAGATGGACTTCATAAGAACCTGGAGAGTCTTATATGATCTGATGATGAGTGAAGGGAGCAGAGCCAGGAGAACATTGTACACAACCACAAACACATTGCTTTTATGATGACTAACTTTGATAGACTTGGCTCTTCTCAACAATGCAAGGTTCTAAGACAGCTCCAGAAAACTCATGTTGGAAAAGGTTGTCCACATCCAAAGAAAGAATTACAGAATCTGAATGCAGATTGAAGCAAACTGTTTGATCTCTCTTTTTTAAAATTTAATTTAATTTTTGGTTTTGTTATATCTTTCTCATGGTTCATTTCATTGGTTTGTAATTCTTCTTTACAATTCGATTATTGGAAAAGAAGTTTAATGTGAAGGTATATGTAGAACCTGTATCAGATTGCATGCCATCTTGGGGTGGGGAAAAGGAGAGGGAGGGAGAGATCTTTAATCAAGATTAGAACCACAATCCCCTGCCCACTTATCATATCACTTACTATGACCAGCCCAGCCTCAGTCTTGGATCACTCCCATCATCCTTTCCTTTGCTCCTACCCATGTGCTGATGAATGAAGATGGAGAAAGTCAACCATTTCTGATTTGGCCCACTACAAATTTGTTGTATAGCCTCAACTGGGCCCTCACTGCTGCTAGGTAAACCTATTATACTTTCCTTATTAACTCACTATCCCACTCTCCACAGTGGCTTCTTCCAAACCTTTTCATCCCTTCTCAAGTCTCCCAGGATGCCCCCCTCTGCTGACTTTCTCAGTGGAGGCCCTTGCCTCATATTTTTCAGAAAAATTGAGGCCATTATTGTGTGCTCTCTCTTCTTCTATCTTCTCTTCTTCTCATCTTCTATCACTCTATCTTCTGCCACTTTCCCCTCCACCTTTGTCTCACATGATGAAGTGGTCTTACTCCTTACCAAGGCTAACCTTTATTTGTTCAAATGATCCCATTACATCCCATCTCCTCTAGCAGATTGTCCCCTCTGTCATTCTTTCATCTATTTTCAATCTCTCACTGTCTACTGACTCTTTCTCTACTTCCTAAAAACACTACTATATCTCCCCCATCCTGAAAAAAACCCATTATTTGATCATTCCATCCCCTATAACTATTGTCCTGTATCTCTTCTGCCTTTTGTATCTAAACTCTTCAAAAAGGTAACTATGGTAGGTGCCTTTACTTTCTCTTCTCTCACTCTCTTCTTAACTCCTTACAATCTGTTTCTGACCTTATCATTCCACCAAAACTGCTCTCTCCAAAGTTGCCAGTGTTTTCTCAGTTGCCAAATCCAATTGCTTTTTCTCAATCCTCATTCTCCTCAACCTCTTTGCAGTCTTTGAGACTGTCGATCACCCTTTCCTCCTCGATACTCACTTCTTTCTAGGTTTTTGAGACTCTCTCCTGGTTCTCTTCCTACCCATGTGACTACTCCTCAGTCACCTTTGCTGGACTCTCATCTAGATCACATCCTTTAAACCAGAGGTTTCCCACAGGTTTATGCCCTGGGCCCTCTTGTCTTCTCCTGCTATGCTACTTCACTTGGTGATCTCATCAGCTCCCATGGATTTAATTACCACTTCTATGTTGATGATTCTCAAATATACCTATGTTGCCCAGAACGCTTTGCTTATCTCCAGCCTCACATTTCCAACTGCCTTCAGACATCTCCAATGCAATACCTTCAAAATGGAATTCATTATCTTTCCTCCTAAACCCTCCCTTCCTCCTACCTTTCCTATCACTGTAGAGGGCAATGTCATCCTTTCAGTCTCTTAAGCTTGCAACCTAGGAGTCGTCCTGGGTTCCTCCATATCTCTCATCCACCATATCCAATCTCTTACCAAGACCTTTTGATTCCATCTTTGCAAAATCTCTTGACTCCCTTTCTTTCTTCTGATACTTCTACTATTTTCGTGCAGGACCTTATCACTTCATACCTGGAATCTTTCAATACTTCTGCCTGTCTTAAGCCTCTCCATACTCCACCAATCTATTCTCCTTTCAGCAACTAAGAAATTTTCCTTTAGTGCATGTCAGATCATGTCACCTTCCCCCCTCTCCTGTCCCATTTAATGAATTCCATTGGCTTTGTATTGCCTTCAGGATCAAAATGTTCTGTTTGGTATTCAAAACCCTTCATAACCTAGCCCCTTCATAGCTTTCCATTATTCTTATACTTTAATCCCTGCCATGTTTTCTTTTTTCCCCAATTTTTTAACATTTTTATTTAAAGTTTTGAGTTCTAAATTTTATCCCTCCCCCCTCCCTGAGATGGTAAGCAATCAGATATAAGTTATATATGTACAATTATGTAAAACATTTCCATATTAGTCATTTTGTACAAGGAGATTTGAATAAAAGGAAAAAAGGTGAAAAATAGCATGCTTCAGTCTGTAATCAATCAATATCAGTTCTTTCTCTGGAGGTAGATAGTATGCTTTATCATTAGTCCTTTGGTATTGTCTTGGATCATTGCATTGCTGAGAATATCTAAGTCATTCACAGTTTTTCATCAAAATCAATATTGTTGTTACTATGTACAATGTTCTCCTGGTTCTGTTCACTTCACTATGCATCAGTTCATGTAAGTCTATTCAGATTTTTCTGAAATCATCCTGCTTGTCATTTCTTATAGCACAATAATATTCCATTATAATCACATACCAGAGCTTGTTTAGCCATTTACCAATTGATAGGCATCCTTTGATTTCCAAATCTTAGCCACCACAAAAAGAGCTGCTATAAATATTTTTGTACAGATAGGGTGGACATTATTCTTGATTGAACCTGCTCCTTTAATGTTTGTGCTGTGGTTTCATGGTTAGTTCCTTACATTGTCTTTTAACGGCCCACTCAGCCCAGTTCTTGGATAGGGCCTGGGCTGGGGTTTGATGAGGACCATGATTAGGTCAGATGTCCAGTTCTGAAGCAGGGAAATAAGAGTAATGAAAGTTCCCATGCAAATTGAGGTCAAGAGCATGGTGACAGTAATCAGGTAGACAGGTCAATGAAGCAGAAAGAGTGGGAGGCCATTTAGGAAATAGACTCATAGATATTTATAACATGATCTGACAGGGAGGCTGGTAAGAAGCAAGGTCCAGTTTTCAGGATACAAATTTTGATGATGGGAGACAGATGAGGGGCCAAGCTAGACAAAGAGCCTTGTCACATTCAGAGGCTGCCCAAGCACCTGCAAGTTTCAAGCCTGTCTGTGTGCCAGCTGGCCTCGTTCTCCCAACTTGTTCAAACTCCTGCCAGTGGAAGATGGCCTTACTCTCCTTTCTTACTCATTAACTCCCTAGTCTTTACAGAATAAAGGACACAGCTGCTCATCAGTTGGGCAATGGTTAAACAAATTGTATGTGATTATACTACTGTGCTGTAAGAAATGGTGAGCTGGTTAATTTTTAGAAAAACATGGCAAGACTTGCACGAAATAATGAAGAGTGAGATGAGCAGAACTAAGAGAACATTGTGTAGAATAACAGCAATACTGTCCAAAGAACAACTTTGAACAACTAAATTATGCTGAGTATTAGAAATACTCAAATCAACTACAAAGGACCTATTAAGGAAGATGCTATTCACCTTCAGAGATACCACTGATAAATAGATGTATACATAGTATGGTTTTACATACATATATACATACGTGCACATATACACACAAACACATATATCTGTGTCAAATGGTAGCCTTATCTAGTGTGGCATGGAGAGGGAGGTAGGAAGACAGTTTGGAAGTTAAATGTAAAAAAATAAAATAAAATAAAATAAGAGTAAAGGACATGGTCCTTAGAAATGTCAAATTTGGTTCAGTCAAAAGGCACCACTAGAAGGCTTAATCATGAACTGTTTGTGCAAGAAACATATCAGTTAGTGCTGTAACAAAAGCCACAATGACCTTCCCAAGCTGATCATAATCGTAAAATTTCAGTTTTTGAAATCAGTGTTACATGAAATGCTCTTTGAAGAATTCCCCAAGTACATCATTGATCTTAGTCTTAGGTGAGGCAAAGGCAATAAAAGGTCTTATCATAGTAAATATTTGGGCTGTACCTACTCAGAGGAAAAGCACGGGCCTGTTCAGAGCCCTCTGTTTTGTTTGCTTCAAGACAACAATGAAAGCCTCAAAGCACATGAATCCCAGGAAGTAGGCTGACTGACAGAAAACTAGTCAATGTGTCCCAATGTGGAAATTTTATACAAAAAGTCTGCTCAATTTCCAGAGAATAGATTTTACACACGCACATACACACACGCACATACACACACACACAGAGTTTGTATGTGTGTACATATGTGTATGTATACACACAATACACATGTATATGTATACAACACAAGATATATAACCTATACAATACATATGTATAGATTTAGATACATATACACACATACATATTATACACACATATGTAGATATACATATATATCTACCTATACACATGTGTATAAATATATTAATGTGTAAATATATACATTATATACAGTATTGTGTGTTTACATATGGATATTTATATATATACGTATATATATGGATATGTCTATGTCTACATATAAATGTGTAGATGTATGTGTATTGTGTGTGTATATATATGTGTGTATGTATATGTGTGTATGTATGTATATATGTATATGTATGTATATGTATGTATATATGTATATGTATATATGTATATGTGTGTATGTGTGTATATATATATATATATATACACACACACACACACACACACACACACACACACCAGCAAGGCAAGATTCATGACCTCGAGGATGACCATGAACATGCCTGAATGGTTTAGAATTGCAAAGTATGAAAAACTCTCTATGTAGAAGGCAGAGGAAGTATAACATTTATTTAGACTCCAGAGGATCAAATCTGAAAACCAATACTCCCAATTTGATACAGTAGCAATTATATTCCAAAATCAGTAAGCCCACCTCGGTGTAGTAACAAGGAAATTATAACACAGTATTACAGTAAGGAACCAAGTCATCCTCTAACCTTCCCCCCTTCTAGGGCCTTCCTGTAAACAATCAATCACTCATGAATCCTAACTCTCCACTCAATACTCTCTTCTGCAGCTCTTCTCTCAATGTCTGTTCTTCAGCACCCTCTTGATGTCTGCTGCCTCAATGTTTTCCTCTCAGTTCTGCTGCTCTCAGTTCTGTTCTTCTTCAATTCTCTTCCTCTTCAATTCTGCTACTCTCCAATTCTGGGCTCTCCTTTTATACAGTTCTAGCTGGCATCTGATTCTCTGATTGGCTGAATTCATGATTGACTAGAACTCAGTGCACATACCATTGACTCTGGCCTTAGCAACTCCTCTTAGGACTCTGAGGGCTTCACACCCACATGGCTTAGCACCTGGTAAATAGGGGCTTTAGGCCTACTTACAAAGATATAATCAAGCTTTCCCATCTAGGCCCACCTAAGGCCTATTAGGCCTATAGGCCTATAAGGCCTATATATAAGGTGGGAAAGATCTTTGATCACATTAATACTACAATATATTCCTTGAGTGTATGAATGTTGATATGTATATAGTATGTACATTATATATGTGTATATGGGTGTGTGTGTGTGTGTGTGTGTGACACAAATAGCGCTTGAGAAGGGACCCTTAATTTCCCAGCTTCAGCTCTGGAAAACATGTATGATGTAGTAGTAAAAGCTGGCAGACAGTCCTCAGAAGATCGTCCTTCTATTGCTGCAAAGCAATACTAGGCTCATCTCACCTTAAATAATCCCAGCATTAATGAAAGGACCCAAATATGCCCAAACTCAGTCATAGTTCCCTCTGGCATTCATAACAGAAGCATATCTGCAGCTGGGAGGAGTTCCTTGCGCTGGGTCTGGCTGGTTTAGTGATGGGCCAAGAGGAGGTGAGAGCTGTGAATGGGATGCTACTATTCTTTGTGTTAAGTAGAGTTGTTGTTAAGGGGCAACTAGGTGGCGCTATAGTGCACAGAGCTCTGGGTCTGGAGTGAGGAAGGCTCATATTCCTGAGTTCAAATGTGACCTCAGACACTTACTGGCTGTGTGACCCTGGCCAAGTCACTTAACCCTAATTGCCTCAGTTTCCTCATCTGTAAAATCACCCAGAGAAGGCAATGGCAAACCACTCCAAGATTTTTGCCAAGAAAACCCCAAAGCGAGTCATAAAGAGGTAGAAAAGACTGAAATGACTGAATAACAACAACAAAAAAGCTATCTTTGGTTGGGTATGGAGCCTGCTTTTTCCCCTCCTGCTCCTGTTCCACGTTGGCAGGTTGCAGTTTTTCAAAGTAAGTCTTGGTGCTACTAACGATAGGAAACATATCATCCTTCCCCCACAGGAAAGCTACAGGGAGGGAGATTCTAATAGCATCCTTTTTCTGCCTTTTAGATGGCTTTCTAGCCCTCACTAGGAGAAGAGAATTGGGATGAATATACACAAAACTGCTTTGAGCCATTTGGAGAGTTACATATTGTAAGCATGAGGCAAGGCTGTTGAACATAAAATAGCCTAAGCCAGTTTCATGGGACCTGCAAGTAGGAAATAAAAGAAAAACTTGATTACGTTCTCCTAGATCCTACCACATCACTAGTACTTAAATACTCAATATACAGAACTGACTGTGTTGCATAATGACCCATTTACAGCGAAACCGAGATGTCAATCTTTTTGACATCTTTGTTTTATGTGTGTTTATGTGAACCTGAAATTTCATTTAATCAGGAAATGAAAGGGGATGTGGGGGCTGATCATTCTGGAGGGAGAGGAAAAGTCATGTTCTCATTTCATTCATTTCTTTTTCCCTCCAACACCCTGCAGTTAAAAATCTCCTCTGGGATAAAGCTTTGCACACACATTCTCAGCCTTGGAAGGCTTTTTGGAAGGTATAGTTAGTTCTAGGCTCTGGCACCTTTCCTCCTGAGCCTCTAAATTACATTTGTGTGGGGATTTCTGTGAGCCAGACAAATGTTCATCTGGATCTTAACGAAACTTCCAAATCCATTTTCACTTAGTCTCTCCTGGAGGGGTTTGGGGTGGGCAGGCTAAGATAGGGGGAGGGGGATTTGGTTCCTGAAGATGACCTCTCTCTCCACATCCCTCCCCTCTCCACTGCCTGAACTCCTAACAAACAAAAGAGCATCCTAGAGAGGATCAGAGTATTACAAGCCCTAAATTCTGCCCTGATAATTGTTAGAGGAATTTAATTGCTCCTTGGAAGAAAAGTGAACACATACTTATAGTACATTTGACTCCTCAATGGGCAGGAAATCTTGCCATCTTCTCATGGGTCAGAAGTAAAGACAAAATGGATAGAGGGTTGGACTTGGAGTGAGGAAGACCTGCCTGAATCCTCCCTCATATACCTCCTAATTGTGTGACCATGGGCAAGCCGCTCAACCTCTTTCATCTTTGGCTTCCTCATCTGAAAATTGTGAATAGTAACGTCGTTGTCATTCAATTGTTTTTCAGTTGTGTCTGACTCTTTGTGACCCCGTTTGGGGTTTTCGTGGCAGAGATACTGGAGTGCTTTGCCATTTCCTTCTCTAGCTAATTTTACAGATGGGGAAACTGAGGCAATTAGGGTTGAGTGACTTGCCCAGGGTCATACAACCAGTAAGTGTCTGAGGCCAGATTTGAACTCAGGAAATTGAGTCTTCTTGACTTCAGGTCTGGCACTCCATCCATCCATTGTGCCCACCTAGTGCACAGGATGATAGCAGCTACTTTACTGGGTTATTATGAGAATTAAATGAGACAACATATGTAAGCTCCATATAAAGGATAGCTACTATCATTGAAGCCCAACAGGCATATGCGATGCATTTGGGATGACTGAGTTTTCTGCAGGGCCTTAAATATTAAGCTGATTGAATTGAATTAGAAGTTTTATCTTTGAGAAAAAGTGCTTGGATTAGAACTAAGTTTTTTCCACTCCAAGTCCTGATGATTGCACACAAAATAAATTGAGGAGGGAGCAGGGGAGAGGCAAGAGAAGTTTATTTTTTAAAATTTTCATCGGCTCATTTTCCATATGATTTATTTCAAAATTTTAGTTAAACACAGTGGAGAACCTTCAAACAGAAGCAAACGACCTCTTCCAGACTACCATTTGACCTCTTAGAAAAAAGCAACTTAGTTGAGAAATTGACTTCCAAGAGAGTTAAATTTATTCTCCTTATTCCGTCACATTGGGTTCATCCTGTCATGTCCATTCATTCATTCGTTAATCTAGTGAATAATTATCAAGTATCTACTATATATATATATATGTATATATGTATATGTATATGTATATATATGTATACATATATACACAAGATACTGTGTCCTAAGCACTCTAAGGGATTTACAATAGGGTAAAAGACCTATCCCTGCCTTTAAGGAAATCACAGTCTAGTGGCTGGATTACAAATTTAGTGGTAGAAAGACCTTTAATACAGTCCAGACTCTTTATTTCATAGATGAGAAAACTCAGGTTCCCAGAGGTTAGGTGACTTGGCCCGAATCTCCCAGTTACTAAGGGGCAGATATGCATATAGTTTTGAAGGGAGTACAGCTGTGTGACTAATGTTAAGTGGTGGTGGTGGGGAACTCAGCTGATTATAACTTGCTAAGAGCTTTTTGAACTATTTAGGGAAGTGTCAATATTTATCCTTGACGCTGATTTTAGAGCCCTGGGGATATGAATCTGTGAGCACAAAGAATCTTAATATCTGAACTCTACATAGTACTTTAAGATTTGCAAAGTGCTTTACAGAAACCGTTTATTTGAGCCCCAGTCTAGGAAGGAGCCGTTGCAGGTATTGCTATCCTTTTATAGAGGAAAAAACAAGTTTAGGAAGCCTCAGTGACTTGTCCATGCTTACACAATCCAGAAGCATTTAAAAACTCCTCCTATACATAGTACTGGGCATACAAACTGAGATAATTCTTGCCCTCAATGAGCTTACACTCTACTCAAGGATGCGACATGTTCACAGATAACCAAGTGAAGGATTATTTTAAACTAGATCTATGAAATGATTGGTATAGGGAGTTATTGGTGAGGAACTTCCTTTACCCATGCAGATTGAACCTCTTCTGAACTTCTGTTAAGTTCAAGAGAATCACCTGGGGCATAGAGTGCTTTAGAGACATGTCCAGGATCATGTAGTCAGCATGTGTCAGTAGAAATATAAGTGTACACCCATTTATCTGTGGATACACATATACATGTACAAATATATGAACACACATGATATGTATATCACATTCATCATTTGTATGTAATACATATATGAATATATGCAACACATATCCATGAATACGTACCTCTATGTATACGTTATAAAATATATGCATGTATCTGTCTGATACACAAAGTATTATATGAATTAATCAATAAGCATTTGTTAAATATTTTCTATATTCTAGGCACTCTGCTAAAATACAGGGATATAAAAGGAAGCAAAAGATAGCCCCTGCTCTCAAGGTTTTCACAATATAGATACATTCATGATATATAATACATGAGACAAATGGCATGGCACTAATAATAGGGAGGAGAGAGCCCTTGAAGTGTATAGCCCTTGAGATAAGCCTTGAACAAAACTAGGAGTTCTAAGAGGAATAGGTGGGAGGGAGAGCATTCGGTGTAAAAACAGTGAGATGGGAGGTAGAATGTCCCGCACAAGGAACAGTAAACAGGCCAGTTTGTCTAGAGTAATATTCATTCACTGCGGAAAGGTAGGTTGGAGCCAGGCACTGAAAAGTTTTAATGTTTATTGTTTTTTAATAGTATTTTTTCCCCAATTAAATACTGAGAAAATTTTTGTCCATTATTTTTACAAGATTTTGAGTTCCAAAATTTTCTCCCTCCCTTCCTCCCCTCTTGTGAAGATACTAGACCGTTTGATATAGTTTATATCTGTGCTATCAAGTAAAATATATTTCCATATTAGTCACAGTTGTGGAAGAAGAAAAAATCAAAATAAAAAACCATGAGAAAGAATAAAGTAAATGAAAAAATACGCTTCGATCTTCGTTCAGAGTCCATCAGTTCTTCATCTGGATATGGATAGCATTTTGCTTAATGAGTCTTTTGAACTTGTCTTGGATCATTGTGTTGCTGAGAAGAGCTGAGTCATTTACAGTTGATTGTCACACAACTTTGCTGATACTGTGTGCAATGGTTCTTTGGTTCGGCTCATTTCACTTTGCATCAGTTCATATGTGTCTTTCCAGGTCTCTGAAAAGTTTTAAATACCAAACAGAGGAGGCTGCATTTCAGCCTAAGGGAAAGGGCAATGGGGGAAGGGTACACTAAAGCCTCTTGAGCAGAAGAGTGATGTGGTCAGATCTGAACATTGCACTATAAATTTGGCAGCTGTGTGCAGGATGTCTTATAGAAAGGATAGACTGGATGCAGGCTATTGCTATTGTCCAGAGAAGGGGTCATCAGGGCCTGGACTAGAGTCATTGAGGTGGGAATAGAAAGAGAAGGAAACAGATAGAAGATGTTGAGGAGGGGTGATTGACAAGATAGAGATAGTGTCAGATGCGGGATTTGACCCCAGGTCTGGTAGACCCCAAGGCCAATGTTTTATCTACTGGACCTGTAAGAAGGACCTATCCACTATCTTGTCATGAGAGTGAGTCAAAAGGTAAGTTAGAGAGTAGTAGTTTGAGTGGAAGGAAAAATGAAAACAAAACAAAACCCAATCGCAACACATTACCATCAATATGAATGAATTACCGTCAATATGAGATGAAAAGCAGTTTATGTAAGGGTGTGACAGAAACTTAGAATCCTAGATGATCATGGATTTGGAATTGGAGAGGACCTGAGGGATCATAGGATCCTAGATCTATAGTTGGAAGGGGACGTAGAAGCTGACTGTTTAGTATAACCCCCTTCCTTTACAGATGAGGAAACAGAAGTCCAAGAACATTGTTATTTGCCCAGACTCACATAGGTGATAAGTAGCAAAGTTGGGACCTGAATCCAGGTTTTCTTGACCCTAAATCCAAGCACACTTTTCACTGTACCACATGCCTCACAATTCTCACATGTGTGTGATTCAATATGTACCAGGGAGAGCAACTCTAGTTTCTTCATGGAAAAAGAGAGTACCTTTGGGGAGTGGGTAGGATGGGGAAGCACCAGCATATCCAGAGCTTGGGCTATAAGACAACTTAAGTGAGTCCATGATAAAGTTTTTTGAAGATGATAAAAAGGTGACCAAAGTTTCTTAAAGGTGACTGAAAAGTCATTGGTCAATAAAATTATATCAATCAAAGACTTTAGGTGTGTGTGTGTGTATGTGTGTGTGTGTGTGTGTGTGTGTGTTTATGTATGTATGTGTATTCATGAATTGTCAGATAAAAGGTTCTGGCTCAGGAAGAAGTTTCAGGTCTAGACCTGGTGTTGGATGGAGAAGGGTTAGGAACAGGAAACTAGTGTGAAGGAGGCACTGAATAAATTCACCACGAATGAGAATGTGGCCAGGTTAGGGAAGAGAGGGAGAATGGAAAACTCTGATGAATGGCCTTAAAGAACCACGTAAGCCTTAAGATGTGATTGATCTACTGGGGGTTTGCAAGCTCCCATAGTTTGAAGGGGAAAGGTACCATTCAGTCTATTACTGAATCTTCCATTATTGCCCTAAAATGCATAACTTCTTTGTTCATTTAGGTAAACCTCTTGATTCTTTCTTCTCCTCTCTCTTGAAATTCTCCAAGAAAGCATTGATATTTAATAAAAAACTCAGCAAAGGTTGACCGGGGCAGAAATGCACATTTAGGAATGTTGCTTGTAAA
Organism: Trichosurus vulpecula; assembly: GCF_011100635.1. NCBI lineage: Eukaryota > Metazoa > Chordata > Mammalia > Diprotodontia > Phalangeridae > Trichosurus > Trichosurus vulpecula. The sequence continues at coordinate 289,579,846 of NC_050574.1, read as the reverse complement.
TTACTTCCCCTCCTCATCTCTCTCCTGAACCTTTATATTTGAGGAACTTTGAGCATGTAGAGTCTCTCAATCTGTACCTCCCAGAATCAGCTCTCCAATTAACCACTAGGCCTTTAAGGCTATGTAAAACCTGAGCAGGCTGGTCTCCTGTTTCAACCTGAGAGGTTCCTTCAAGAGAAAAATGGGAAGATGGCCTGGTAACATTTTATCATTTGATGTTTATTCTCCCACTTTAAGGTATTTTCAGGGGGTTTGGGCCAAGGGACACTTTTGATGTAGTCCTCAAAAGAAGAGCATTCAACAAAGGCGTTGCATAAAACAAACACTGGTTAAGCACTTGCTATGAGCCCCTGGGCTAGCAGTTGGGGAAGATACAAAGATAAATGAACGTCATTTCTGCCTCTGTGGTACTTAAGTAGAGGAATCAGACACATGTCTAGGTAGATCCCTATTAACACAAGTAATTAATCCTGTGAAGTGGTCCTAGTATGAGAATTCATACTATTTAAAACTAGAATTACATAGAAAATAAGGCAATAATTTGCAGCCCAATGGAAATATGCAGTGAAAATTCAAATAATGGGACCTCTTATTTGGACTAATTGGGACCTAGCTGTACAAGTAACTCTAATGGAAAATAAAACATGTTAAGCACATAAGAACACATAACAAGCATGGTGTTTTGTTAGGTCCAAGGAAGGAAAGAACATTTGTGGCTCAGAGAATGGAGGAAGGCTTCAAGGAAGAAGTAGCATGGGAGCTGGGACATGAAGGATAGACAGATTTTCAGTAGATGGAGATGTTGGAAATGGCATTTCAGTCATAAAGAATGGTATGAAGAAAGGTATGGAGGTAGGAAAGTATAGGATGTGTATAGTTGATGGTGAATTTGGCTGGAATGTAAAATGTTTGATGGGAATTAATGGGCAATAAATCTAGAAAGGTAGATTGGAGCCAGAAAGGTAGATTGGAGGACCTGGAATACTGGGTAAAGTTTGGACTTGATTAAATATTAATAGATCTGTTTTAGCTAATCTGCAAATAGGATTTAATCTACTTATTTTAGAAATCTTTGGAACTCTTACTTGGGTCCTGCTTGCTGTCTTAATTAGAGATTACTTACCATATATATATGTATATGTATATGTATATCTATCTATCTATCTATCTATCTATCTATCTATCTATATGTATGTATGTATAGTTACTATAGATCTAGCTGGCTGAAGATCCTAAATCATACTGCACCTTCACATCCCACCCAGTGATGCAACCAGCAATCTTGTCATCTGCCTGTCTCCGAGCACACATACACCTTCTTCCCACTTTCTATTTTCTACCTATCATCTCAATACTAACATTGTTTCTGGAAAAGGGCATGTCAGTTGACCCCCCCTATAGATCAACTCTCTATCTCTTGGACTCCTCTGGCCACCACTCCCTTCTACTCAAGGGTGGGGAACCTGTGGCCTTGAGGCCACATGTGGTCCTCTAGGTCCTCAAGTGTGGCCCTTTGACTGAATCCAAACTTCACAGAATAAATCTGAATAAAAGGATTTGTTCTGTAAATCTTGGACTCAGTCAAAGGGCTGTTCCCAAAGACCTAGAGGACCACATGTGGCCTCAAAGTCGCAGGTTTCCCACCCCTGTAAGATGTTCTCTTCTCCTTCTTAGACTGTAAGCTTTCTGGGGGCAGGCACCCTATTTTTGTATTTGTATCCCCAGCGTTTAGCACTGTGCTTGGCATGTAGTAAGTGCTTAATATATGTTTTTTCTCTCATTTCAGTAATTCATTCATACTCATGGAGAGATATTGTCTGTTTATTGCTTGGGTGAGGAGACTACAAATAGCAGGAATATTGCAAACTTTTCAAAGGACTCCAGCGCTGTTGGACTGCAGAAGCCACGCTGTAATTTGACAGCTGAAAGATATGGGACTACAGTCTGTGAGTGCAGAATTTCCTGTATACCTGGGGCACAGACTTGTAGGAAATGAATTGAATAAGCATAGATGATCACTATCGCTTTTATTACCACTGAGTGTTTGATTTCTGCTATAGTCCAACCTGATGACATCAGATCCTTGGGCATGACTAAGAGAGGATTATTTGTTATCTGATCTTGTTTTGTGCGTGCTTGGAACAACTGAAGGTTTTTAATATTGAAAAATCAAACAGCATGGATGGTTTCATTTACCCAAAGCCTGGTATTTACAGTTGCACTCCCTTAATTTTGGCTTTTATTCTATCTTTTGCAAAAGCAAATCTCAGCAATGTCATTTGATTATGAAGATTGGTAACTGGAGAGAAATGAAGTCCACCTAACTCAGATATGGGGGTATTAGAAATGGCATGTTAGGCATAAGGAAGAGTTTGAGTAAAGGCATTAAAGTAGGAGAGTGTAGGATATGAATAGTTGATAATGAGTTTGGCTGGATTCATCACACCATTATCTTTCCATGCGCTGCATGTTTGAGTTCCAAGTACAAATCTCCCCTCTTCCAACCCCAAACAGGGATGTTGGGAGAGGGAAGGGAAAAAAAAAAACAAAAGTTACATGATAATTTTATTATAGATTTAAAAGGAAGAGCAAGTTATGCATAATTGAGTTGCAGTTTCATATGTAATGGAAATGCTTGTTTTCTTTCTTTTGTTTGCAGGGGGGAAGGCAGGGCAATTGGGGTTAAGTGACTTTCCCAAGGTCACACAGCTAGTGAATGTGTCAAGTGTCTGAGGTCGGATTTGAACTCAGGTACTCCTGACTCCAGGACCAGTGCTCTACTCACTGTGCCACCTAGCTGCCCCTTGTTTTATTTCTTAAGTTCAGAATAAAATGAACAAAAATAAAAATAAAAAAAGAGGTTAGGAAAAGAAAAAAGAGAAAGAAACTGGATAGTTAATGAATGAACACTAAAAATTTTATAGTTAGAAGTTAATTTGGTTGGATGAATCTACAAGTCAGTTTTGCTAATGTTGGTATTGCGTGTGATTTTCTTTCAATATAGTTGTTTTTGTTCAGTTATGTTCGACTCTTTGTGACTTCATTTGGGGTTTTATAAGCAAAAATACTAGAGTAGTTTACCATTTCCTCCTCCAGTTCGTTTTACAGATGAGGAAACTGAGGCAAATGACTTGTCCACGGTCCCATAAAATGCTCCAAATCTGAGGCCAGATTTGCACTTAGGAAGATGAGTATTCCTGAATACAGGCCTGGCACTCTATCCGCTGTGCCACACTAAAAGCAAGGTTATGACAAGAGACTGAGTACCTCTAGTCCTAGGGAGGCTTAAAACACATATAAATTTTCCTCCCTATCTTTTTATTGACTGGAAAGATTTTAAAATGACTACTGTTCTTGGAGCTAAATACCAGGATGGGAGACTCATAACACTTTTTATGCCTTTGTACAGATTGCCTCATGCCTGGAATGTGCTTCTTTAGCTCTCCTCTCTCTCTCTCTCTCTCTCTCTCTCTCTCTCTCTCTCTCTCTCTCTCTCGTTCTCCCTCCCTCCCTCTCTCTCTCCTCTCTCTCTCTCTCTCTCTCTCTCTCTCTCTCTCTCTCTCTCTCTCTCTGTTTACTTCTCCCCCTCTCAGAATCTCCAGCTTCCTTCGAGGCTCAGCCAAGGACCCCAGACAACAGGCAGCCTTTGCCAGATTCCTGCTTGTCAATGTTCTCTCAGTGCTCAAATTTTGTTGTATTTACTTACCTGTGTATATGTTGCTTTTCCTAGTGGAATGTAAGCCTCTTGAGTGCAAGGATTGCTTTTCATCCGTTTCTGGGTCCTCTGTGCTTGACACATGGTACAAACTTAATGTTTGTTCAATTTAATGTGTAGCCTGATCTGAGTTTGGTGGGGGAACTGGGGTGAGGAACAAGGACCCCAGAGAAGAAGCATAATTAGTCCAAGTAAGATCGCTTTGGGTTTTCATACCTCAGTGATGTTTTCTCCCCAATTTCTAGATTTCTAAGATCTGTAGGGAGACAGGTTCTTGCTAAGAGCTCATAGAGCCACTCAGACCATTTCAGGAGCAAAGTCCAAGAACAACTAAAATCAATGTTCTTTTCTTTGTTAGAAAGAAACAGGAGAGGTTTCTGTTATATTTGGGGAACTATTAGTATGTTGAGTCATAAATCTTTACCTCCCTTCTGAAGTCCTTTTTTAGTGAACCGCTTGGGCTTTTTAGGCTATAGATTGCTTAAATAATCAGATGCCACATCTGAAGGAAAACAACTTTCCAGTGTCAGATCTGAGAACCGAAAGGGACTTTAAGAAATCACCTGCTTCAGTCTTCTTCCTTCATACAGGCAATTTTGTGCTCTTCGTCTTTTTACAGATGAAGAAGACAAGGCCCAGAGGGGTTGTGATTTATGCAAGTTCATGCAGCCAGGAATACTTAAACGGGTCTGAATGTTCAGCTTATACTCTAGCCTTGGCCCGGACCCGCTATGCTACTCCATGGCCATCTTCATGCCATGATCCTGCATTATAGTCTTTATCTCTGACCGAGTATTCCAGCTCCCATCCTGAGACCCTGGGCTTCTAATTGGTGAGGAACTAACCAGCTGTTTCTGCCTTGCCATGCCCCGCCCCCCTCAAAACTCCCTTTATAGTCCTGCCTTCCTCTCTCTATCTCACCCCCAACACTGCCCCCCATCTCTAATTCTGAGAACAATAATCAAAACATTACCATTCCTGGAAGGAATATGCCAATCAATTGCCCTCATTATCTCTCACTCCCCAGGTAAAAAACAAAAAAAAACAAAAAAAACAAAGCCCTCTCCTATAGGGCCGCCACTTATCTGCATATGTTGTCTTCCCTTGTTAGAATAGAAACTCTCTGAGGGCAAGAGCTATCTTGGCTTTTTGGTATTTGTTTATGTTTGTGCCTCCAGCATGTAGTGCAGTGCCTAGCACACAGTAGACACTTAATAAATGTTTTCTCATTCATTCCTCTGATCTGAGTGTTTCTTCTAGTCATGCAGCTCATAATTTACCCACAAACATACAACTCAATTTCACGCCGTCCCTTAAGCTCCCCACAGGAGTACACGCAACATGCTGGAAGCTTTCCTCCCTTTCTTCTGATATTGGGAGGACACCAGTGGAGCAACTCTGTCTGTCTCTCTGCCATCCCTTTCACAACCAGTCCAATTACTCTTCTTATCATCCATTTCTCTGAAAACACTTTTTACTCCTGTTCTTCCTCATTGGTGTTCCTCATTGGTTATGTAATGTTGCAATAAGGAACACCAGTGAGGAAGATCCCAAGACTTCCAAGCTTTAGGGAAACAAAGGCTCATATTTTTTTAACTCCAACATTCTGTGTTGCTGCATGGCCCAACATATGGAACAGAAGAGTTTCTGAAGAATGAAAAATGAGCATCATCCAGAGGGTCATAGAGAGGTAAATGGGGGCAAGACTTTGTTTCTCTAAGGCTTGGGATCGGTAAGAGAAGCTTAGGGACATTAAAAGAGGTTTGCAATATTCATTCTTCTTTAACCCCAGGAAACAGAGTGAGTGGTAAGGAGGATGTAGAATCAAGGCTATGAGAAGGGAACATTCCTTCCAATTATCCTTACAAGGGAGTGCCAGGGAATCATCTCAGAAAGCCTTGACTAAATGTGGTAAGGTGATGCCAAGAGGGTTCCCAGAATGCCTCTCTGAGGCGTCAGCACTTGGCATGAAAGCACTGTTATTTATCGATTTCTAAGCTGTTTCCTTCTTATGTTTCTTTCTCATCAAAAGGAAAGCAAAAGACTGGGAGATTTCTGAAATGACTCGGATAAAAACAAACAAACAAACAAACCAAATTATACCCTGGAGTCTTTGAGGGGGTGGGCCTTCCCCAGTTGTTTCTCTCTTTATGGGGAGACTATAGCAATGATACTGATACCCTGACAGATAATGAATAGAGTCGTTCTCCTTTGAGCAGGCTCATGTGTTTCATGTGAAGAAACTCTTTCCTCTCCGGTGTGTTACATAGCTTTAAATGCAGTTTGGGGTAAAAATGCTCACATTTCTATTTTCTTTTTTGTTTCTGTTTCTTTCCCTCATGCTACTTCAGTTTTTAGTTCAAACACATTGAGCCAAATGTGGCAATCGCTGGTCCGCACAGCATCTCTGTAAGGTTAAATAGAAATAGGTCATCTTGTCTCCAGTGGGATAACCTGAGGGCCAGAAACGCCGAGTTTTATTCCCAAAGCAAAAAAAAGAGTGTGATGTTAGGTTGTCTCTAAGTAGGAAGGAAGAGGAATGAATTGCAGAAGTTGTGGAGGAGGGGGAGAAGTCAGACAGGCTAAGATTGAAGAACTGGTCTTGCTGTCAACACTGGGCGGTAGAGAAATAAACTTAATTTTCTAAAGGCAGATCCAGGCATCAGTGAAATGATATGAGCGCAGCCAGCCACTGAGAGAGCAAGTTTTCTGAATTCATTCATTCAACATTCCTCAGGCATTTTTATTTAGCATCTAGCACAGAGGCTGGTCCATAGTAGACATTTTAATAAATGCTTATGTTTGATAGAATGGTATTAGGGCAGCTAGATGGCACAGTGGACAGAATGCCAGGCCTGGAGTCACATAGACTCATCTTCCTGAGTTCAAACCTGTTCTCAAACACTAACTGTGTGACCCTGGGCAAGTCACTTAACCCTGTTTGCCTCAGTTTCCTCCTGTGTAAAATGAGCTGGAGAAGGAAATGGCAAACCATTTCGGTATCTTTGCCAACACAACCCCAAATAGGGTCATGAAGAGTCAGATGTGACTGAAATAACCGAACAACAACAACAGAAATGATCCCATGAGGAAGATACTGCTGTCTGCTGGAGATACAAAGACAAAACCCCAAACAGTCCTGGTACTCAAGGGAATTTACATTTTACTGAATCCCAGGGCAGTACTTAACCCACCCAGATTATCTCTACTTCTACCTATATAAACATGCCTGAATGACTTTTTGTTTTTCTCTCCCAGATAGTAGAACAGTGACTTCACTGGAATGGTGAGCTCCCCATAAGAGAACTTTCTCTACCAATGCAGATGGGCTCCTGCCCTGCAAATTGTAGTCTTAAAAGCAGGGGTGGGGAACCTGCAGCTTTGAGGCCACATGTGGCCCTCTAGGTCCTTAAGCTGGGCACTTTGATTTCTCTCTAAGATCCCTGTCTTAGAGAGTTAGGGAATTCTCTAAGGGAAGTCAGGGAACACTCTGTATGGGGAACTTGAAAAATCAAAATGATTTTCCCAGGGTCACATAGCTGGTATGTGGCAGAGGCAGGGTTTGACCTCAGATTTTCCTGATTTCAAGGCCAGTTCCCTATCCACTGTGCCGTGCTGCAGCTCAGGTGACAATGCTCGGGAGATTACAGTAGACTAGCTTAACATAATTTACCTTGCTCATTCAATACAGTTTGGTGAATAATGGGAATTTTGCAATACTGTTATTGTAGCAGGCTTTTGAGATGGCCTGGCTATGTGAGTTCCTGGGAGATGTATCTTAAAAGAGACAGAGTTACTTTCCTCCCACCTTGGAAGAGACTTGGGTTCTCCCAAGGAAATGGTGTTCAGAGGCAGGAGAGGGATCTTTGGACTGAGTGCTCCAGCAGAGAAAGGGGTGACTGAAGGTAGAGGTGGCTCCGGTGGCAGCAGCAGTGGGCAGCATACAAGATGCCAGCATGACTGGCAATTTTGTACAATGGGGCAACCAGGACATTGGTAACAAGTGTGTGCAGTCAGGTCATTGTTAACCTTTCCCTTAGCCAGGAATTGAGGCAGCCAGTGAAGATGCTTTCCCTCCTCTCCTTTTCTCCTCCCTTTCTGTATGAGAGGGTCGATGGGTAATCCCTAGAGTTCTGTTATTTAAAGTCGCCTACTTATAGTTTGAAGTAATACTTTAAAAAAACCAGTTCACTGATAAAATAGATAAAATCAGATCTATTTTTTGTCCACGTATGTCCTTAATTATGAACAGGGGCAGTAATGGGAAGGAACCAGGTTGGGCTTGGGTTTACAGAGATACAGAAAGGATCAAGGTTTGAACCCCAGTTTAAAAAAAAAAAAGTGCTCAGATTTCTCCTGGCTGGGTGTGGAGCTGAGTCAAAAAGAAATCTTCTGGACATGATTAATTGGTTTTCGGATAATTTTCCCCAAAAGCACCATTAACCTGGATCAGATGTTACTTTTGTTTCTCAGGGTAAAGTGGATAAAGTAGATTGAGTTGTTGGATCCCATGGCGTCATACACCCTTTCCCACTCTCCTAAGTCTTGTGCAGAGAAGGTTCTAGCCAGGAAAGTCAAGGGTGGAGTCTAAGGAGGAGGAATAGAAGAGAAAAGCTCTTTTTTATGGTGATGCCCCCTTTCCAAAGGTGGGGATGGAGCAGAGGAGGAAGTGTGTTTTTTCCCTTTTGGCTTCACCTTCAACCTCATACTTAGATAGGTACAAATATTATATTGTTAACAACTTCAACAATAATGCCTTACTAATGAACATTTCTGTTTTCAACCTCATATCTTTCCTTGATCTCCTGACTCCTATCTCATTGTACTCTCTACTATAACTCTCTAGAAACAGCAGTCCTTGAGGATATAGTGAGGAAATCGGAGCAGGTGGATATATAGAAAGACCATCCCTAACGTATGCCTAAATAATGAAAGTCTTGAAACAGAGAGGCTTCATGGTACAGAAGCTAGAGTGATGGATGGAGAGGCCAAAAGCCCCGTAGGTGTGACAGCTAGGGGGCGCCCTTGGGCCTGGAGTCAGGAAGATCTGAGTTCAGATTTCGATTTTGACACTCATTAGCTGTGTAATCCTGGGCAAATCATTTAACCTCTGTCTGCCTTAGTTTCCTAAGCTGTAAACCAGACATGATAATAGCACCTACCTTCTAAGGTTGTTATATGAATTAAATGAGATAATGTTTGTAAAGTGCTTAGCACAGTTCCTAGAACATAGTATATACTTAATAAATGCTTATTTCCTCCCTCCCTCCATCCCTTTCTCCCTTCCTTCCTTCTTCCTTCCTTCCTCCCTCCCTCCCTCTCCTCTCCCTTCGTTCTTCCTTCCTTCCTTCCTTCCTCCTTCCTTTCTTCCTTCCTTCCTTCCTTCCTTCTTCCTTCCTTCCTTCTTCCTTTCTTCCTCCCTCCCTTGCTCCCTCTCCTCTCCCTTCCTCCTTCCTTCCTTCCTTCCCTCCTGCCTTCCTGCCTTCCTTCCTTTTTCTGTCTCCTTGAGCAGATCATTTAACCTTTCTGCCCCCTCATTTTCTTCATCCATAAAATCAAGAGTCTGGACCATACAACTTCTGAGGTTTCATTCAGCTCTAAATACATGGTCTTATATTACATTATGTCTGCTGAAATCTGGCTAAAAATAGACTTTCATAGGCTAACCTAAGGACCTAACCACCATTTCTAACATTGTTTTCATGGGAAAATTTGTTCCAAGTTCCAAAATTAGTGACTTATTAAAAAAAATTTTGGGCACAATTACAACATGAGGATAACGTGTATATAACGTGTATGACTCAAAAACAAACCAAAACCAAAAACTCAAAGTGTCCCAGGCTTATCTGGGACAGTTTTGTTGGTAAGATATATAGCTTGTTTTTGAGAGTATGGTTGAGGACTTGTTTCTCCAATAAATTAATTAGCTTGTACAAAGAGAAGTACCATTCCATCATTATAGACATCTTCCCTTCCATACCCCGCCCCCCCAAACTTCTGCCCTTTCACTAATGTGTGTCATTGCTTTTAGGGGGCACTGGATGAGGGAGTTTGCAATTCTCAGAAAAAAACCCATTCTTGATCATTGAAACAAGTAGGAGTTGGTTGTGCTGTGTCATTGTGTCTATTTGTTTAGAGCAGTTACTTATGTGTATATTTTCCCAAATTCTCATGCAGGTAGGAAGGGTGAGGTACACAGGACAGGGAGTTTTGGAGGTGGTTTGAGCAGGTTTTGTCTAGTTTCTGATATGGTGCTTGTGCTCAGCCCTCAGCCCTAAGACCATGTCTCTGGAATTAATCTAGTAGACCCCTGTGAGAAAATTTTCCCTCATTGCAGAACACATGATCCTGTAATTCCTTTATCAGAACAGACGCAGGGATGCTGGCTCAAGGATTTTTGTCCCTGGCACCAGATCCCCAAGGACCATGCTTCTGGCAACTAAACAAAAACTGCCTTTTCTCCCTCAATGTCTGGTATTAACAGAGTTATCTCTGCAGACTCCCTGAATTTTCCCATCCATCCATTTCAAGTGCCTTCTATTAAGGTACCCTGACCCCTGGCATATTCCTTTGAAGCCCCTAGATTACCTAATTAGCATCCTTAACATTCTTTTTCCCCTGTCTCTTTTCCATATAAGGCCCAGAACCTTTCTCACTAGCTTGCAGTTTCCTTAGGAGCGTCACTTCTCTAAGCCTTGGGATAAACTTTTTGCCACTTGACTGGAAGATAGCTTGAGTCTGTGAATTCATTCCAAGCAACTCCTCCTTGTACCCTGACATTCTCAGGGTTCTTAGCACCCCAAACCTTGTCATTTACATTTTACAGACAATCAGTCCACAAATATGAGTACCTACTGTATTTGCCAGCATTGTACAAAATACTATTGATACAATGTAAATGTGAGCCAATTCCAGCCCTCATGGAGTTTATATTCTAATGGGGGTGATATTAAACCCATATAAGGAAGCGGTGGACAAGGAAGGGAATTTTGACTGAAGTTCCTGGAGGTGGAAAGGGGTGGGAGAGATATGCATGTGGAGGCAGAGTAGAACGCAAGATACCTGGTGGACGTGTGACTGGATTAGATAGGAAACATGGTCCGATGCTAGTTAGATATAATGAATGATCGATACTGGTGAATTTACCCACCCACCGGTCAGAAGAGCTCAGGCTCAGGGGTGGAACAGTATAATAAAGATGACGGTATCACTATACTTCTCTAAGAATTAAATTAGACGGAAAATGATAAATTTAGACTGACTGACCTGGGTTCTCTAACTTGGACCATTAAAAACCCCCAAACTTATTCCATACACAGAAATGGGAGGCCCGAGGAGGACAGGATGACTCTCGGACTCTCAAGTATTTAAAAATTTCCCCAAATCATAGTTTTGTCATTTTTTTCCTCTTCCTTTTTTTTTTTTTTTTTTTTTTGCTGCATTGGAGAAACAGATTTGAAAAATTGTCCTTTTTAAACCATCTCACTGGTGCCGTTCACTCAGATTTTACCTGCGATGTCCACAAGGTGGCAGGCTATGCACTTAGATTTACTGCACTAAAGGGACAGTCCCAAGGCACGCATAGCTGGAGCTTATTGAAAAGGCATAGGGTACTCTTTGGTCCCAAGACAGTGCTGAGTTTCACCGGCTCCTCGGATCATAATTAAATGGGTTGGGGAAAAAGGGATGGAGATGGGGAGCAATGATGCTTTTGTTAGAAGGTGAGATATTTGCCCAAATTTCTTTACCTCCAGAGCAGATTGGCTGCTTTGTGATGCCCTTTATTTGGTCTGAGGTGCCAGCTTGCTTTGAGTTTTGAAACGGAGGGGGAGATGGTTAAAGGAAGGCAGTAGTGTGTAAGTGGGTGAGTCTGCAAGGTGTCTCAGAGATGATGACATCTTTGTGGGATCACTTCTCCATAATGCAGGGTTGAAAAGACTACCTTGGTGCTATTTTTAAGTAACTAAAGGCTTAAAAAGGTAATTAAAGATATTTTAAAGTAATTAAAATGTGGCACAGATTTTTTTTTCTTGCTTCAATGCTAAAGGCTGCCAAGCTGAGGGAAGAGAGATGGGGATAGGTAGAGGATTAACTTGGATCAAGCATTCTGCTGGCAAGTATTACTGGGGCATTTTCCCATATAGAGCTGCCAGCGCACCTCAGGCTTTGAACAGTGACCTTCAGCATGATAGAATGGACAGACTGCTGGATTCTGTTTTAGAGATCCCGGATTCAAATCCTAGCTTTGCCACTTACTACCTGTGTGACCCTAAGAAATGCCTTCCATGCTCTCTTCAGAGGCTTCAGGTTCCTAATCTGTAAGATGAGTTCGATTATTACTAAGTGATTTACGTCCTATCATATTATTCCTCTTCACACACTCTATGGTCTAACCAAACTGGTCTTCTTCTTCCATACAACATTCTAACACCCATCTCTTTGCTAGGCTAATCCCCATGACTGAAATGCACTCTTACCTTACCTCTGATTCTTAGAATCCATAATTTCTTCAAAAATTCAGCTCAAACACCACCTTCTAGATGGGACACCCCCACTTTGCCCCTATTCCAATAACCTTGTATTTGCTTTCTACATATAAGGTATTGCCCGTTTCATAGGTGAGCAGTTTGGTTTTTGAAAATGAACTTTTGTTTAAAGAAAAAACATTAATTCAACTTCTGAAGGATACAAGAGATTTCCCCTTTTGGGTATTAACAGTTTGGCTGTGAAAAGGGGCAGAAAAAGAACTTTTGTTAAGAAAAACTGATAAAATCTATGTGTAAAGGAACACAGTTTTCCTGTTAAAATGTGAGGGCACAGTTCTAGGAGGACCTAACAGAGAACTGAGATGACAGTTTATTTAAAATCAGTGAAATGGCTTAAGTTGCAGGGCATTGTGGTCCCTCAACTCATTTAAATGTAATTTCTATATTTTTTTTTCTTTTTAGCATTTGAGAGATTAAAACTCAAAAAGTGGTAAATCAAATAACTCTGAAGATCCTGGGGTGATTTAAAAAGAGCTGTTGGTTTTAGAACTGAAGAGTTTAGGCAAACGTTTCACCTTCCAACAAAAAGCATCATTGTTTTCCATCTTCATCCCCCTATTTAACCATATAGTCTGAGCATTAAGGGAGACCCAGTATCCTCTTGGGACCACCAAGTCATCCAAAGGAGTACCTTATAAACAAAGTCACATTAGAGATGGATTTTAGTGTGGGAACTCCAAAGGTAGATTTTATGAGTCTTGCTTTATAATGGAAAGATGAGGCATCAATGAATGGGTAGGAAAAAATTATTATGCACTTACTGTATATAATGCTAGGGATGCAAATAGAAAGGTGGAGATAATCCCTGTTCTTGAGGATCTAAAACTCTTAATAGATAATACATATAGGAAGTTTCAGCAGCAAGTCAGAGGGAAAGGTTCTATGGTCCTTAGGGTTCAGTAGCAAAACAGATGGTAATGCAATGTTTTTAATACCATTGCCACTGACAAAATCATATTTATTTTTGATTCTAAGTTGCATGACAGTGCCAAGGACTTTGGTGTCAAGAACTTTCTTTTCTGTACCTCAGTCACTGTAGTTGCTGAGGAGGTGGGGGCTTTAGCACTTCTCTAGAAGCAGTGACCAGTCTCATCTCCACAGAGGTTCCTTCTCAGGATGATAGGTACAGGTCTTGGGCTGAAAGCAGGACTGATGTATGGGGACTGCCATTCTTGGGGCTCTTGGACTCACTTGCCCATTGGTGGTGGATTGTCAGTGAATGGAATGAAATGGATCAAGTATTTATTAAGTGCTTACTGTATGCAAAGCGCTGGAGGTACACATAAAAATGTAATCTCTGCTCTCATGGAGCTCACTAATATCATAGTGGAGGGAGACAGCACAAATGGAAAGTTTCAGTTGCAGATTGGAGAAAAAGGTCTCATGGTCCTTAGAGTGCAGCAGCAGAGCGGAGGGCAATGCCTCTTCTTTAATTGCATTTCCACTGATAAAATCATATTATTTTCTTATTTTGAACCCTCTGACCAAGTGCCAGGGACTTTAGTGACAAGAATTTTCTTTTCCTGGGTCTTCAGTAATTGTGACTATAGCACCCATAGGAGCACTTGCCAGGCTACAACTCTAGAGGGATTGCTTCCCAGAATGATGGTTGTGGGCACAGGGCTGGAAGCATTGCTGTCCCAAAAGCTCTTGGTTTCAGAGTCTTGAACTATCTCTATTAAATCCTGAGAGAAAGGTAGTAGTCGAAATAATGATAGTGGTAGTGGTTTGACCTGCCTGGCACATGCTGCTGCCTGTCTCTTCCTCATGGTGCTCTGCTGCTTCAGCTAGGCTGTCTTGCCTGCCTTGTGAGTAAAAGTTGGTGGAGATGGCTCATCCTTCATCATAAGAGCTGCTCCCCTGAATAATGATTGTGAAAGCTGGTCTGGAGGCATGTTCGGTGGTCTGGGGGCAGTTGGTAGTTGGCAGTTTAGCTGCCAGTTGGTAGAGGTTATTTAACAGTTGTTTCTGGTGGTGATAGAGAAGTTTGGCTCCTTCTTCACAATACCTTCTCCCCTCAATGATGACTACAGGGTTTGGGCTGGAAGCAGATTTGCTGCTATTTCTAGGGCTTTTGGACTTGGCATCCTGGGTTGTCCCATCAAGGTCTGAGGGGAGATAGTGGTCAAAGCAGTGATGGTATGTCAGCTAAGCTGACTTACCTCCTGTGGTCGCTTTTGATGGTGGCAACGAAAGTGGTGCCCTTCTCCATTGGGATTTTGCTCTTCTCAATGGCCTGCAGAAGCAGGTCTGGTGGTCTTAGGGACAGTGCCATTCTTGGGGCTTCTGGGTTCAGGTTCCTGAGTTGTCTGAGGAGAAGTGATTATAGAGATATTGGCAGTAGGTGGGCACCATGCCTCCACCTATGTCTCCCTTCACTAATTGAAAAAGGCAGCACCAGTTGGCTCTAATTCGGGTGATTGAAAGTAAGAAAGAATAATAAAGAGGCAACAGGAAATACATGGGAAGATTCTAGAAGGAGCAGTCAGACGATGCAAGGCTGCTTTAGTGTATGTTGCCTTTTGCCTAGAAGAGAGAACTCAGCTTATTGCCTATATCCTCTAGTGGTACTTCTTGCTTGAGAAAGGTGGAACTTCTGAGGTGTTAGTTGTTCTGTGTTGCCATCTCCAGTGTGATAGGAAGTAAGTGGAGAAAAGACAGGTTTTGCAGCTCAAGCTGATTGGAGGATGTACATCCTGGGCAGTGAAGAGCTGGCTAGACTTGTCTATGTCACCTGGAGATCCAGCCCAAGGAGTATTGCTTTGAGCTAGGCTTTGCTGTAACACGAAACTGAGAGGTGATTGGATGACATTGAATCCAGGTATGTCAAGAGCTGACTGGGCTTATCTGCATTGCCCAGACAGCTAACCTGAGGAATTTTGCAGTTTTCTGTTTATCATTATAACAGTATAATACGTCCTCGGAACCTTTTAAATTATGAATTTAAGGAATTTGTTCTAGCGTCTTCAGTTTAAAAATAGGAGAGGATTGGATTTGCCCGGCAGGAGCCACTCCTCAAGGGGAGCAGTTAGCGGAGAAGCAGGTTTGTGTGGTTTGAGTTGCTTATGAAAGGAACAAGATCAAGACCTACAACCCAGAGTTCTCAGCGCTCCCAAGCAGGTTGTTCTCATTCATGCATTACCCTGTTAGGTTTCTGTAAATGTCCATCTACTTTTCCCCATGGATACTGTGTGCATTGGTGGAAGAATGTGACCAAGGTTTATGGGTTAAGTGTGATGGCTATTATTACTCCCTTCACTTTACACTGAGTAACTACAATGAACTGATTATTTTTGCTTTTGTCTTATTGTTGTCACTGTTGTATTTTAAAGGTTAACGATGCCATTATTATGATGGACTGATTTTGTTTAAATGAGAAGCCCAGCAGGGGATGCTCAGACCCTCCAGTGACGAATAGGAGGAGGGTATCTTTCTTACCACAGGGTTACCTCTAGGACTTTGAGAGATTGAGTGCTAACTGTGATGTTGGTTATTTCCTGGGAACCCAAATCTCCCTGCGTAAGAGCACATTGGATGTATCAATGAGCCCCATATGAGGGGCTACACTGTGGAGTCTATGCTAGATACATCATGCGGGGGGTTATATATCTGTTTCGTATATACTTGTGTGTACGTGTTTTCTTCCCCAAATAATATACAAGCTCCTTGAAGACTTTCTTCGAGACAAACTGTCCTTCAACATTGCCTTCTGATTTTTCCACATTAGGTTAGATTAATTCCTAACATTAGTCAGTTACTATCTAACTTGGTTTGTGTTGACCTCCCCCAGCTTTGCCCTGTTTCTCTGACTTCAACCTCATGATTCTCGCCTACCAGTAATTAAGAAAATGGATGATAGGACTTTATAGAATGGAATCTCCTCGAGGGCAGGGACTATTTCATTTTTGTCTTTTTTGTTCACAGCATGCATGGCACACTGTTGTTGTTCAGTCAGTCAGTCATGTCCAGCTCTTCATGATGCCATGGACCATACTGTCCATGAGGTTTTCTTGGCAAAGATGCTGGAGTGGTTTGCCATTTTCTTCTCCAGCGGATTAAGGCAAACAGAGGTTAAGTGACTTGCCCAGGGCTACATAGCTAGTGAGCTTCTAAGGCTGGATTTGAACTCAGGTTTTCTGACTCCAGGCTCAGCACTCTATCCACTGAGCCACCTAGCTGCCTCTTCCTGGCACATAATCAGTGCTTAATAAATTCTGGCTGATTTATTGTTCCTTAACTTATCTGGGTCTAATTTTCCTCATCTGTGAAATAGAGCGGTGGACTAGATCTGAGGTGTCAAGCTTGGGGCTGGAGGAGGGCCACACAGCCAAACCAGAAGAAAATCTAATTGGGAAATATTTAACAGAATAAACAAAAAATTCAATAAAACATAGATGATGTTAATTTGTGGTTTTCTGAGTCAATATGTGGCTAGCAGGGATCCATTTCTGTCTGAGTTTGATAGTACTGGATGAGATGACCTCTGAGGTAGCTCTAAATCTATGAAACTGTGCTGAGATCTTTATTGATGAAGGAATAGTTTGGGGATACATTGAAATGAAGAGTGGAGGTGAGTTGACTACATTTCCAATTTTATCCTAAGCTGGGGCTGGGGCTGGGACTTACCTGTAAGTATGGACAGGGAATCTAGGACTTAGGCAACTGGACAAGAAAAGTAACATTTTTGGTATAGGATCGCACAGATTCAGGGGCTGTCTCCTAGACCATTTCTATAACCTCCGTTGTGCAGCACAGGGCCAGGCATATTTAATAGGTGTACCTGAAAAGTATTGCAGGAATAGTGGATCTTCAGACATGCCACAGTTGTAGGGTCAGCATGGTACCCGTCACATGTGGTCTGTTCCATTTCTGTGTCTCTTTCAAGTCTCAAGTCAAGTTGTAGATACAGCCAGAGGTGGAGAATAAAATTGGGAGGCTGCTACGGTTATAAATTTACGTCCAAGGATTTTATTGTAGGCCATGCTTGGCCCATTTAAAGGAGCCAAATACAAATCTCTCTCAAAAGTACCATTTCCCCATGAATAATAGAGATTTATTGTTGGGAGACTGAGAAGCCTGGAGTTCTCTAAAAACAGCTCTTCTGTGAAGGAAAATCATATCTCTGCAGTGTGCACAGCTGAGAACATGAAACCCACCATCAAGACATTTGGGCTAAAATAAAGCATCATCAGGAAGAAAAGAAAAGGAAATGGTTTGGTCAGTGGGATTCTATGCTATGCCAGGTAGGAGGAGTGTTCAGGTCTGGTTAGAAAGGTACAAGGTGAAAAAAATCAGCCACTCTACACATGATTAACCTGAAGCATTTGGCTGATTTTCAGTTTTGAACTTTTCCTTCTTATCATTTGGAAAATTGGGACATTGAAGAAAACAAAGCAAGGTGACAGGTGTGAGGAGACGGATGGAAGGAGCACTTTATTTTGAAACTGATTATTCTCACTGGGAGGCCTCCATGTAGCCTATAATCCTTTGTCTTCTTTCTTAATCCTGACTCATATTTTCCTACCTTTTTTTGTAAGGAGGGAAGGGCTTGCTTCCCTATGCTGTCTACCTTTGCTCGGAAGTCATGGAGTAAACATAGGTCTTAATTTAATTTGGAAACTTTTGTAAGCTCGAGATCATCTAGTTGAGGGCATAGGATGATTAAGAGACTGTATTCATGTCCTATGAGAATTAGGTGAAAAACCCAGGGATATTTACCCTTCAGAAAAGACTCATGGGTAAAATAATTGCTGACATCAAATATTTATGTGAAAGAGGGATTTATGTTTGGCTCCAGAATGAAGAATAAGGAACCATGGATAAAAGTTGCAATAAGGTAAATTTAGGATTTGTTTTTTAAATAAAATTTTATTAGTTTCTTTGGTTTTTACATCACTTACGTTTCCCACTGTGTCTCTTTATCTTTCCCCTTCCAGACAGCAATTTCTCATAACAAAGAGTCAAAAAAGAGGGAAAAAATGCAGAAATTCAGACTTGACATAAGGAAAAACCTCCTACATATTAAAGGTATTTGAAATTAGAACAGGCTGTTTTTGGAGATAGAACTTAATTTATCTGGTATTTTATAGAGGAATTTTTTATAGGATATAGGTTGGACTAGATAGACCCTGAGGTCCCTTCCAACATTGGAATTCTATGACTCTGAAAATTCTGAAGAATTTTTCTCCTTCTTTATCATTCATGAATCATGGAATGGAGAAGAATTAATGTTTGGATCGTCCAAAGAACAATGGAAATATTCATGGTGGGCATAAACAGACTGCAGCCTATTATTGGCAAAGAACTGTGGAGCAGAAATGGAATAACTAGTAAAATCAAAGATAAGTATAATTGCAAAAGGATATGGGTTGCTTATGGAGGGAGAGGAAAGGATAATAGATGGAAGGTCTGCATTCTCTGCTGCTACATATGTAATATCAAGAGGTCTGGAAGAAGACCCTAGATTTATAGGTGGACAGACAGACTTGAAGAGGGCCTAGGGGAGAAAAAAGATGAGAGTGGTATAGGATGAGAAGGTATAGTTGGGTAGTAATATGAACTTTTGGAGGCTGTATCCATATTGATGAGATTCCAAAACCATTAAGATACCTTACCAGAAGAAAGTAGAAATGGCCACTTTTGTGTTTCTTTTTAGGAGCTCAAGCTCAGTCAAAATCATCCAAAAACAGGAACGATGTGTCTGACCTGGAGATAGTGTCTAATCTACTATCTACTGTGCACAGAATCTACTCAATGGATCATAGATTTAGAGCTAGATGGGGCTTTAGAGGCCATTGAATCTCACTACTCCATTTTACAGATGAGAAAACTGAGGCCTAGAGAGGTTGAGTGACTTGTTCAAAGTCACTCAGAGAGTAAGTGCTAGAGACAGGATTTGACTGCAAGGCCTTTGACTTCAAAGTCAAAAGTCTTTCCACAGGTACCACACTGGTATCTCATGAGGATTATACAATATTTGCTTCTGACTTAATAGCACTTTAAGATTCATAATAGACTGCTGATTTGGTCCTCATAATAACTCTGTGAAGGTAGGTGCTATAGATATTCCCATTTTCCTGATTGAGAAACTGAGGCTTATTAGTGGTTAGGCACGTTCGAAGTATTAGAGGTGATATTAGAACCCATGTCCTCCTGACTATAAATTCAGTCTTTTGTCCATTACACCATGCTGTCTCTCCAACACAGTTTACACTGGGCAGGGAAAGAGTGTGGATAATGAAAATACAAATGATATGATTCCTAAACCTCATTTTAGTCAAGAATTTCAATTTTCCCTTCCCACCAAACCTCTTACAGTTCAGATGACATATAACAAAAATTGATTGGTTTGAGGTTGACCTCCTTTTATTTCTCCTGCCCAGCCTCCAATGAAACCCTGAGGAGTAATAAAATATCTCTAAGGCAGCTAGCGACCAGGAAGAAATTGGGTCCTAGGTAAGCCATTTGGTGTTGTGGCTTTTCTTCCAGACCTATGATTTCATCCACATTGTGGATAATCCATAAATGGGTTAATGGGTTCCTTGAAAAATCAAGAGTTGTCTGTATTATGTTTTCTACTCCCTCACCATTGTTAATTTATTTACTTTTTACTTATGTAATGCTTTGTATGTCGGATATATACACTGATACATAATAGCTTTGTGACTCTGGGCAGGGCACAACCTCTCAGGCTCTTCTTTAAGACTAGAAGTTGTAGAGTTGTTGAGGAACTTAAAAAGTCTTCTTTCTGAACTGAAGAACCCACAAAATAGCAGAGGGAAGCAGGGATCCAGCCCAGGACAGCCTGGATGGTCGCTGGATGAGGTTTATTGCCCAAGGAGTGGAGGAGAGCAGAGCTCAGTGTGGGAAGCAGCAGGACCAAACAGACCAGGAGCCGGGCAGGACAGGCCCTAGCACCCTGAATCAGTGAGCTGTGGCAGTTACCAGACTTCTCAACCCACAAACACCAAAGACAACAGAGAAGGTTAGTGGGAAAAGCTGTGGGGGACAGAGTTCGCGGTTCGCCCAGCGCCCCAGGGGCAACGGGGAAGGTGCAGCTACAGAACTACAGCTGCAGTTACTTCCAGCCCCAAGCCCACGTGGTGGGAGGAATTAAGTGGTGGAACAGAGCAGGAGTGCAGAGCCTGCTGAAGATTTGTGTCAGGTCCGGGTTGGTGATTCTTGAGGAAGGAGGAGTGCTGGTATGGCAGAGCTGGCTATATAGAAATAGCTCTGAAATCAACAGCGCATCCCCTCAATCTTGGAACAAAGTACTCTTTGCTCTACAAGCAGTCATACCCCGACGAAAAACTCAAGGGTCAAGTAAGTTGACTGGGAACATGGCCAGACAGCAAAAACATACCCAGATTCAGTCTCAGACTTTGGA
Source organism: Trichosurus vulpecula (assembly GCF_011100635.1). Classification (NCBI taxonomy): domain Eukaryota; kingdom Metazoa; phylum Chordata; class Mammalia; order Diprotodontia; family Phalangeridae; genus Trichosurus; species Trichosurus vulpecula. Next base: position 289,559,199 of record NC_050574.1, on the reverse strand, counting down.
ATCCTTCTTTGGTGACAAAGAGGACCAAAACATACACCCTGAGGAAGTCAGCAAAGTCAAAGAGCCTACACCAAAAGCCTCCAAGAAAAACATGAACTGGTCTCAGGCCATGGAAGAGCTCAAAAAGGATTTGGAAAAGCAAATTAGAGAAGTAGAGGAAAAATTGGAAAGAGAAATGAGAAGGATGCGAGAAAACCATGAAAAACAAGTCAATGACTTGCTAAAGGAGACCCAAAAAAATACTGAAAAATACACTGAAGAAAACAACACTTTAAAAAATAGACTAACTCAAATGTCAAAAGAGCTCCAAAAAGCCAATGAGGAAAAGAATGCCTTGAAAGGCAGAATTAGCCAAATGGAAAAGGAGGTCCAAAAGACCACTGAAGAAAATACTACCTTCAAAATGAGATTGGAGCAAGTGGAAGCTAGTGACTTGATGAGAAATCAAGATATTATAAAACAGAACCAAAGGAATGAAAAAATGGAAGACAATGTCAAATATCTCATCGGAAAAACCACTGACCTAAAAAATAGATCCAGGAGAGATAATTTAAAAATTATTGGACTATCTGAAAGCCATGATCAAAAAAGGAGCCTAGATATAATCTTTCAAGAAATTATCAAGGAGAATTGCCCTGATATTCTAGAGCCAGTGGGTAAAAGAGAAATTGAAAGAATCCACAGATCACCTCCTCAAATAGATCCCAAAAAGAAAACTCCTAGGAACATTGTCGCCAAATTCCAGAGCTCCCAGGTCAAGGAGAAAATACTGCAAGCAGCCAGAAAGAAACAATTTGAATATTGTGGAAAAACAATCAAGATAATACAGGATCTGGCAGCTTCCACCTTAAGGGACTGAAGTGCTTGGAATATGATATTCTGGAGGTCAATGGAACTAGGATTAAAACCAAGAATCACCTACCCAGCAAAACTGAGTATCATGCTCCAAGGCAAAATATGGATTTTTAATAAAATAGAGGACTTTCAGGCTTCCTCAGTGAAAAGACCAGAGCTGAATAGAAAATTTGACTTTCAAACACAAGAATCAAGAGAAGCATGAAAAGGTAAACAAGAAAGAGAAATCATAAGGACTTACTAAAGTTGAACTGGATTGTTTACATTCCTACATAGAAAGATGATATGTATGATTCATGTGACCTCAATATCTTAGTAGCTGAAAGGAATATGCATATATATATATATATATATATATATGTATGTGTGTGTCTATGTATGTATATATGTAGGTATATATATATGTATGTATATATATACACACACAAAGGGCACAGGGTGAGTTGAATATGAAGGGATGATATCTAAAAAAATAAAATCAATTTAAGGGATAAGAGAGGAATATATTGAGAGAGGGAGAAAGGGAGAGATAGAATGGGGTAAATTATCTCGCATAAAAGTGGCAAGAAAAAGCAGTTCTGTAGGAAGGGAAGATGGGGCAGGTGAGAGGGAATGAGTAAATCTTGCTCTCATCAGATTTGACCTGAGGAGGGAATACCATACACACTCAATTGGGTATCTTACTCCACAGGAAAGAAGGAGGAAGAAGATAAAAAGGGGGGATGATAGAAGGGAGGGCAGATGGGGGGAGGAGGTAATCAAAAACAAACACTTTTGAAAAGGAACAGGGTCAAGGGAGAAAATTCAATAAAGGGGGATTGGTTAGGAAGGAGCAAAACATAGTTAACCTTTCACAACATGAGTATTGTGGAAGGGTTTTACATAATGATACGCATGTGGCCTATGTTGAATTTCTTGCCTTCTTAGGGAGGGTGGGTGGGGAGGGAAGAGGGGAGAGAATTTGGAACTCAAAGTTTTAGAAACAGAGGTTCAAAAACAACAACAACAACAAAAAAAAGTTTTTGCATGCAACTAGGAAATAAGATACACAGGCAATGGGGCATAGAAATTTATCTTGCCCTACAAGAGAAGAAGGTAAAGGGAGATGGGAGGGGAGTGGGGTGACAGATGGGAGGGCTAACTGGGGAACGGGGCAACCAGAATATATGTCATCTTGGAGTGGGGGGAGGGTGGAAATGGGGAAAAAATTTGTAATTCAAACTTTTGTGAAAACCAGTGCTGAAAACTAAATATATTAAATCAATTTTTAAAAAAAGTCTTTTTTTTTCCTTCCTTCCTTCCTTCCTTCCTTCCTTCCTTCCTTCCTTCCTTCCTTCCTTCCTTCCTGCCTTCCTTCCTGCCTTCCTGCCTTCCTTCCTGCCTTCCTGCCTTCCTTCCTTCCTTCTTTCCTTCCTTCCTTTTTTCTCTCCCCTCTCCTCTCCTCAGCTCTCCTCTTCTTTCCTTTCCTCTCTTCTCCTCTCCTCTTCTCTCCTCTCCTTCCTTCCTGCCTTCCTTCTTTCCTTCCTTCCTTCCTTCTTTCCACACACCAACCCACCATCCATCCATCCATCCATCAATCTTAGAGAGTTGTCTGGAACAAGAGATATAACCTGCCTTGCTCAGGAACACACAGCCAGGATGATATCAGAGGTGGGTCTTGAATCCAGATCTTTCTACTCCAGTCCAGCTTGCTACCTCTATAACTCCGCTTTATAGATTAAGACATTTTTAGATACATTATTTTGCTTGATCTCCACAAGAATTTTATGAGGTACACAGCTCCTCCATTAGACTGTAAGCTCCTTGAGGGTAGCAACTGTTGCTTTTGTCTTTACTTTTGTACCTGACTGTAACAACAATTTGGCTATCAGCTGCTGCTGTAGGGGTGTAAGACCCAACGAGGCCAGCAAGCGAGGTCAATAGGCAGGATGACCTCAGGCAAATCAGCCGACACTTCTGAATCTGTTTCTTCATCTGTAAAACAAGAATGGTGATACTTTTGCTCCGTACCTCACAGGATTATTTTAGGCAAAATGTTTTGTAAATGAATGAACTGTGAGCAATTCTCATTTTACTGGTGAGGAATCTAAGTCACCATGAAGTAATAATGAAAGGCCCCTCTCAGGAGAAGATATATTTAAAAGAGGACTATAGGAAGAAGAAAATAATAAATATAAAGAAAGATTTGATCAACCATTGCCCAAGCTACTTGGTCAAGAGAACATAAGTTAATAGCAAAAAAGCTATACCTGTCTGATATGTCCAAAGGAGATGGACACTGCTGAATAACATGAGCATGTATATGTAAGATATAGAAAACATGTATGTGGTGCTTTGCAAACCTTAAAGTGCTATATATGCTAATGAATCTTATTATTCTGTTATTATTATTATTATGAATTTGGAGTCTGAGGACTCGGCTTCAAATTCTGGTTCTGCTACTTTTACTATCTATTTTACCAAGAACAAGTCTGAGTCTCATTTTCTTCATTGGTTAAATGAGGACATTCCACACATGAAAAGTTTTTCAAGTACTTATGAATGACTGTCTTGGCCCCCAGACTGTTGTGTCCCACACTGCTGTCTTTCCGCAGGCTAAGCTTCCCTACTTCCTTCAATTCATTCTCATCCAGCCAGAGTGTGAGGCTCTCTCTGCACTAACTCGGATGCCTTCCTCTGGATGCTCTCCAGCTTTTTCAAACCCCTTCTTAAAGTATTGTTCCAGGAAATGAATGCAATATTCAGATGTGGTCCTATCAGTACTAATATATCTGAAGGGCTCCCATCCTGGGGCCAGGGACAGGATAGCTGCCTCTCAATGATCTGTCTAGAGTTCTCCACTTTGCTGGGCTTGGTGTCTCACTTCTGCACAACTTCTACAGGTAAGTCAGCTTTAATTCTGATCTGTCCTTGATCCCATCATGGTTTAGAATGCGTCCGAAAAAATGGGACTGGGATACAGCAGCAATACTATAATTAAAGCAGGGTTTAAGCCTCGGGGGAGGGGACAGGGGAAGGAAGTCAAGGGAAGGATAGCAAAGCAAAAAAGGAGATATGGGGACACTAAAGATAAATACATCACTATTTTATCTAGAATTAGGTTGTTTTCCTTCCTTCCATCCATCCTTCTTCCTTCCTTCCCTCATTCTCTTGCAAGCAAGCAAGGAAGACTTTTTAAATCCCTCAAGAACTCTACAACTTCTAGTCTTAAAGAAGAACCTGAGAGGTTATGACTTGCCCGGGGTCACAAAGCTATTATGTGTCAGTGTATATGTCTGACATACAAAGCATTACATAAATAAAAAGTAAATAAATTAATAATGGTGAGGGAGTGGAAAACATAATCCAGCAACTCTTGATTTTTCAAGGAACCCATTAACCCATTTATGGATTATCCACAATGTAGATGAAATTATAGGTCTGGAAGAAAAGGCATAACACCAAATGGCTTACCCAGGACCCAATTTCTTCCTAGTCGCTAGCTGCCTTAGAGATATTTTATTGCTCCTCAGGGGTTTTCTCGGCAAAGACACTAGAGTGGTTTGCCATTTCCTTCTCCAACTCATTTTACAGATGAGGAAACTGAGGCAAACAGGGTTAAGTGACTTGCCCAGGGACACACAGCTAATAAGTCTCTGAAGTCTGATTTGAATTCAAGTCCTCCTGACTCCAGGTCTGGTGCTCTATCCACTATGCAACCCAGTTGCCATATATATACCCATACCTATACCTATGTCTTTATCACCTCATTTGAGCCTCACAACAACCCTGAAAGGTAGGTGTAGGTGCTATTATTATCCCCATTTTGCAGATTAGGAAACTGAGGCATAAGGGTTAAGTGACTTGCCCAGAGTCATATGGTCAACAAGTATCTGAGGCAGGAGCTGAACTCAGGTATTCCTGACTCCAGAGCCACATCCCCCTTTCCAATGAAAAGTTTAATTTTTATCATGGCTAGAGCAAAAATACTTTAGCCCTTATTATCTGTACCATATGTTTTGGCATTTCATTATGTGTTGTTTCAAATTATTCTTGTATTGTTCTTGTTCTCTTGTCTTTACAGTTAGACTATAAGCTCCTTAAGGCCGAGGACTGCTACTCCTACTTTTTTTTAATATCCCTTCTTTGCCTAACCCTGAAGTTGTTCAATAAATGCTTGTTGAATTAGATAAAACTCCACCTTTGGGAAAGCCCAGTCCAGTAAGGTAATTCAGGGTGGTACAATTGCCGTTGGCCCCTGAATCTGTTGACTCTTGGGTCAGTACAGCAGTCAATAAGCTATTCTTGTCCTCAAGGAGCTTACATTCTAATAGGGGGAGACAACACATGAAAGAGAGAAATGGGTATCCTGGGTGAAGGTATCTGCCTTGAGGCACCTCTGTTGGCACTATTATTGAGGAAATTTCCGTTTCTGGGATCAGCCACATGATTTTCTAGTTCCAGACTGATTTTTCACAGAATTTAACAAGTTCTCACACTTCTCCTCTACTATTAACTAGTATACATCTAGAGAATGCAAATTCACTTTGGCATTGCCTGAGACAAACATAAGAGGCTAAGTTTGTTGGGAGAGGGGAGAACAGCCATTCAGTGCTTTCTCCATATTTGTACTTCCTGATGATTTAGGTCATTCCTTCCCTTCATCAATGCAGATGATCAAGAATTGGCTGTATTTTAGTAGAGTGAGAATGTAAGAGAGTTTGGGGGGTAAGAGGAGGAGCTGTATGTTCCAACTGATCATGGTTTGCTTGGTTTAAACCAAAGCACTGGCAGGCAATGCCACTGACCTAAATATTAGCAGGTTATCTATACTGAGACCTTCTTTCCTTATGGTGGGGATGAGTTTCCCTGATTCATCCATGCTCCATCACCAAGGCTTCATTGTGAACGGTATTTGCCACCCATGGTCAGAAGTGCATGGTTATGATTGTGGGATGTGGTTATTTTCTCTGCCAAATTAACTAGGCTGTCTGGGGATTGAACCCATAATGTTGGCTTAATTAGCGCCATAGTCTTACCAACTCAGCTGACTGGACTAGGCTTTTCTGTGTAAGCCCTGCTGAAAATAAGTAAATGCATTTCCAGAGAAGAAGAGTTATAGAAACATTGAAGCCACTTGAGAGCATTAAAACCACTTGTTTTTTCCCTTTAATCACCGTCTATTTTCCTAATGGGATTGAAGTGCTTGCAATTCCTGCTGTTTTATATACTTTGGTGCCGTGTGGCTCATTGGGTTTTCTTTTCATTTATACTTTTGTGAGTTTAGTGAACAAATGACCTTCTATGTCATAATGCTTTCCTTGGTCTTAATGCATAGAGCAGAAACTACTGAACTTTGCACCTCTTTCCTATTGTCTGTTCAGCTTGGTCTTTAAAAGCAAACAGAATTGATGAAAAGATTAGTCAGTTACTTTTTGAGAAGGTTTCATAGCTCTTTGGATGATTTAAATCAAAACAACAAATAATTTGTGCATTTGGTCGTAGAAATCACCTATCTGCCAGGTAAGGAAATAGTGACTTACCTCTTGGGCTCCTGTTGAACTAATTTGTTGGTCAAGATTTCAAGTGACCCCCTTACCAACTGTCTGCTGGCCTGATGTCCCACCAGCACCTTAAATTCAATATGCACCAAAAAAAAAATCTGATTATCTCCCTACCCACTTCACAGTCCTGAAACTTCCCTAATTCTTTTCAAGGAATGTTACCCAGTCACCCAGGTTTGCAACCTTGAAGTCCTCTTCTGCTCTCACCTCTCTTTGACACCACCATGATCAATGAGTTACAAGTCTTGTAGATTCTCTCTCTTCAATGTCTCTCCCCTCTGAATCTTCTCCACTTAAACAGCCATCACTCTATTTTGGGCTCTTATTACCTGTCACCTTTTTTGTTGTAGTAACCTCCTATTTGGATTCCCTTCTTCATAGGATCAACACTCCACAATCCATTCATTATTGAACTCCTTCTTCTCCTTTATCAGAGGGTTATAGATGGTGAACTAGAAGGGACCTTGCCTAAGCCCCTCATGTTACAAATGAAGAATTGAGGTGCAGAGAAGTTAAAAAGTCCAAGGTCACATAGGTAGTGTCAGAGTCAGAATTTGAACCCATGTCCTCTGGCTCCAAATCCTGCATTCTTTCCACTGTTCCATGATACTTGAGCACCCCCTATAGCCATGTCCTGCCCATTTTTCCCAAGAAATGTCTCACATCTATCACTTCCTCCGCATGGCCACCATTACCCGTTTTTGTTAAACCCCTCAACCGCTTGTGCCCAGTCTACCAGGGCCAAACTTTTGTAAGTAGTTGTCATATGTAGAACCAGCTTTAGATTTAAGCCCTTAGAGGGCACGGACTATTTGCTTGGTCCAGGGACTATTCAAGTAATTCTTAATAAGCACTTTATTATGCTGGTAATGGCATTGAGGATAATGAGTACCTCTTATCCACCCATGCAGATGCTGTATTCTCTACAAAGCCATGACAAAAATTTCGCAGAGAATTTTCCAAAGTTTAGACAAAGAAGGGCCAAAAAGGATTATTTCTCTTGAATTAAAAAAAACCCCAAACCAGATATTGCAATGCTTATAAGGAGAGTAGGTCCTTGGTTGACATAATCCAATTTACTGTGAAAATGAAACAGCTTCTCCAAGGAGGTTTTAGCAAATCCCTGCTAAAGGGTATAATACAATACACTGTCACTGTTGATTTAAACTTGACGAAGTTTTTTTTTCTTCAGAAATAGCAGTTGAAATTTCCATGTTCATTCAGAGGACAGAGTAACTGTTTCTCATGTCTGGGTTTGTCCAAAATGCAGATGGAATAGAAGCCTAATATAAATTGAGAGTCATAGAGCAAGCCTAATACCCTTCTTTTTGGTTACCTTTGGCATAAAATATAAGTGGTTTGCTAAGAGGTATAACATGCCCTTATGGTTACAATAATTGTAGTAAAATTTTCTACTCTTGGAGTTTTGGGACTTGAGCCTTGTGAACCTCGTTGTGTCTACTGCTGTGCCGAGGACACTTTGGTACCTTTCTAGAAAGTGTCTCTATATCTTTGCTAACTATATTCTAATGACTGAAATACTCCCCTTCTCTCATCTGTTCTGTTTATTCAAATACAACCTGTTCTTTGAACAGTACTTTAGGGTGGAGACAACTGGAGTTTTGCTGAAATTCATATTGCTGGTGTATTTGTAGTTCTTGCCCTGGGTATCAGACATGTTAAGTAGTGCTCTGCCTTGAAGGCCTAGCTCAAGTCTCACTTTTTCTTTGAAGGTGTTTTTGATCATTTCCGTTGGAAATGATCTCTCTCTTTGGAAGCCTTAGAGTATGATCATCTGTAGACTTCCAGAATTGATAATACATAAAACTATGAAATGTGGGCAAGCATGCTCAGTTCTTTGGGTGCTCACCAGGAAAGACCATGATGGCAGCAGGAAGGGAGGCTGCCACTTTAATCAGGCACAGAGGTTGTTGGGGTGAGTGACACAGAAAGTATAGGGACAAGTGGCAAAAGGGATATACAGAGGCAAACAGTGTGGGGTCAGGGATAGGTTTGTGAAAGAAAGCAGACTACTGGGGAAGAAGAAGAGGAGCAGGAGAGGCACAGATAATCACTCACATAATCATGGATTAGAGTTGGGAGCACTTGGCATCATGGACCCATGGATGCTCATGGCATCATGGAGAGATAAGAATGCTTGGGGGGCAGGAGTTTGAGGTCTCATTTTATGTGGTTCTTTATATGGCTCTTATTTGTGCCACCTTGGGGTTGGTTCATTTACATATCTAGATCATCCCAAAGTTCTGAGAAAATTTTCAAGTTAACATATCTACATCATCTCAAAATTATCAGTAACATTTGGTGTTCTGCTGGTCTTATTGTAGAGGTCTGGACCTTATCTGAGGTTTATAAATCAGAGGACCCAGAGGCCCTGACAAGAGAACCTAGATGGCTTCCGTTGATTTAGCATGTATTTCCAGGATGTGATTTTTAGTTAATATATGATACAATTTGTAAATTTTGCTCCTCTGATCTTTGGGACAGTTTGTACATGACTTCTGGGTTCCCTTTTGCAATGTTACTTCCTGCTTTTGCTGCTTTATACTGGCTATTTATAAATTTTGACTAGAGGGAGGTAGAGTGGTCAGGGGTTGGAGGGGCACTGGGGCAAGATACAATTTTAATATACCTCCTTATATAGTAAAAAAGTGTGTTTCTCTGCACACTATAGTTATTTGTGTACATGCTTTGTCTCCCCAACTAAGTTCTTGGAAGATGGGAACTCCATTTCATTCTTCTTTCTCCTCCCCTCCCCAACTCTCCCCCTGTATCTGGCACATAGTAGGTACATAAATACTGAGTGAATCAAACAATCAATCAATGGCTCCCTGGGATATTGGGTATCACTTTTGGATATGTTGCCTCTACCTTCTAAGTTGTCTGTAATAGAATGGGAAGTAGCAAGGCGTGGCGAAGATGGTCAACCTTTGTAAACGCAGGGAACTTTAGTTCCTGTCCTTATATACTTTTTTTTTCTCTTATAGTGACTTCCTGGGAAAAGATAGGATTGTTTGTAACTTTCATGGCCTTCACTGGTATGGAAGAAGCATGTGTCATTGTGTTTACAGGGTGGACTCAAGAGAAAAGACTTACCCTTCTTCATGGATGGAGGAGGAAAAGTATGGAGGAGGAAGTAAAAGGGTGTGTAATCTGCAAATGGTATCCAAAGCAGAGCTCTGGAAATTGTGAAGCAAGACTGGCAAATAGATCTAGGGTCTCGATAGAATTGCTTTTTGTTGGAGGAATAAATGTTTGACTACTGCGCTCCTTTGGCCTTTATGTAAGAACAGTACCATTTTTTGTCAGCACGCCTGTATCTTATCCATTCTCCTTGCACACATTTATATCTGGGTGGATTAGGTGAGCCTAGTAAATAGTCTTTCTGCTTCACCAAGATAGGGTAAATTTTACACCCGCACATAATCCCTTTTCTGGGAAATATTGTCCGTAAGTAGGTCACCTATTGTAAATGAAATTAGGCTGTAATTAAATTTAACTCACAGTTACAGTATTAGAAGAACCGTGTTTCAGTAATTAGACTATCCTTGCAGTCACACTGGCTGTTTCTTTTCTTCCTTTCTTTTTTTTGTGGGGTGGGGTGGGGAATGTATTTAATAAATTAGATAATGAATTTTAGACATGGATTTTTTTTGTACTCAGTACCCCACTCCCTTTGAGTCTAAGCTCCCTTTTTGTGAGCCCTATTCTGGTCCCCTAAGAACTGCCAGCTCAGTTTTTTTCCCCTTTCTACTCTCAGCTAGATGGGCCCAAAATAGGAGCTAGTTAGAAATGGACCATGTGGACAGGACCAAGCCAGAGAAGAGACAGAAATCTGGTGCTGCTGGATTTCTTTTTTTTAGTGGGAGAAAAGAATCATGAAACAGTAGGACTGAAAAGGACCTCTTAGATGATCTAGTGCCACCCTTCTCATTTTAAAGATGATGGAATTGGAGCACAGAGAAGAAAGGATTTACTTGTCCAAGGTCATACAGCTGGGTGGGGCAGAGCTGGGGCTAGCACCCAGGTCTTTGGGCTCCCCTGCTAGCACTTTCTCCATGACACCAAGCAACTTCCTTTGCAAGAGGGTTGTCCCCTGTTGTTTGGGATGCCCGACATCAGTAGGAGAGATGAAACTGGTGTTCCAGGTTATTTTTGTGGAGCATGTTAGAGAGCCATGGCACTGTTCTCCTTGGGCCTAGCCTTATGAATAGGTTGGGGAAATAAGTGATTTCCTGAAGTCCTTTCCAACTTTGAGGAGATCATAGATCATGGAATTATAGACTATTACAGCTAGAAGTGACCTTACAGGGCCAACCACCTCTTTTGACAAATGGGAAAATGGTGTCTCAAAAGCTTAAGTGACATGTCTAGGGTCACATAGAAAGTAAGAGGCTAAATAAAGATAGAACCCACTTAGCCTGACTCAAGTAGGGCAGCTAGGTGGTACAGTGGATGGAGTGCCAGGCTTGGAGTCAGGAAGACTCATCTTCTTGAGTTCAAATCCACCTCAGACACTTATTAGCTGTGTGACTCTGGGAAAGTCACTTAACCCTGTTTACCTCAGTTTCTTCATCTGTAAAATGAGCTGGAGAACGAAATGGCAAACCACTCCAGTATCCTTGCCAAGAAAACCCCGAATGGCGTCATGGAGAGTCAGACATGGCTGAAAATGACTCAATAACAACAAAAGCCTGACTCAATCCAAAGCTCTCTTCCCTAAGTCAAGCTAACTCACTCATTTCTTCTTAATAATAGAGGAAGATAATTAAGATTTAGTTTTAATGCTCTTCTCTTTGCTTACCCCCACCCTATACCCCACCCTCACCAGGTTCTCATAAATTCCCCTAACATTCCTGTGAACATAAATGACTTAATATTTGCAAAGTATCCAGAGGTTCAAGGCCTTACCAGCCTTCAGTGGCATACTGATTTAGTGCTATTACCACCACCATTTGTAAGGAAAATCAACCATTAAACTAATAGCTTTCTGTGTTTCTCCAAAAAAGTGATAATTTATTTCTTTCTAATGGCCATAAATATAGGCAAATGACCCTTCCCTAACAAGAACTTCCCATTCTGACTAACTCTTCCTTAATTAGATTTAGATAGTGCAGAAGACTACCTAGCTTACTCAATTTGACTGTTTCATGGTGAAATTGCCTTACATAGTATTGAGAAGCCTGGCTTTGAAAAACTCTCGGTCTGGTTTTACTAGTAAGACCATCATTCTTGCACCTTTATGCCTCATCTTGAGGCATTCATCAGATTTTGGGGCAGCCAAATGGTTTTTAAAAGCAAAACCACAAACATCAAAATTAGGACTCAACTACCGGGATTTCTTAAAAGAGCAAAAAAGGAGTCCCATAGAGCACATTCTAGCTGGTTAATGAGGAGGTGAAGTGTAACACTCTGGTATATAGCTTTGCTCTCACATTATATCAATATATATAATTAAGACATATTTTCTAATCTGCCCCTGGGAGAAGCTGCAGGTAAAATAAGCTTAGAAGAAAATAATGGTTCTTGTGGTACAATATATTAGATTGATATCTTTTAATGCTGGTACAAACTTCATAGAGGGAGAATGGAAAGACCTGAACATTTTCTGTATGTATAATGTAAAGGCAAAGCAACTGCTCAGGCCTTTGTTCTCTCAAATACCCCAACAAAGACAAGCATGCATGAAATGTAGAGCTGAATACCTGCATTCAGAGAGATTTCTTACCTAACTGTTCATATTCAGCCTGCTTCTCTGATTCAGAAATTGGAGGTTGGAGTGGAATAGACCTGTCTAGGGAAATCCTTAGTGGTGTCCCCTCCAGGGACAGGGAAAGAACGAGTTTTTGTGCTTTGGGAGTTTGGAGGATATTTGAGGTTCTGGAATGGAAAAATCATGCTGAATATATCAATTAGTTTAACCAGTCAAAAAGCACAGTTGCCATCTGTGTGTTTGTCTGTGGATATAGAGACAAAAATGAAACTGTGCTTGCCCTCAAGGAACTATATTCTATTGGGGGAGATGACGTGCATTGATGACGACTCCCATTCTTCCTCCTCCTCCTCCTCCTCCTTCTGCTTGTTTCCCCCCTTTTTGCCCATGATTTAATTGGTGCAGAAAATTTCCTCTCCTAACATAGATCAGTACCTACTCTGCAACTTATTATCTTAGAGATGCTGGGAAGCTAAGAGTTAGATGATTTCTCAGGGTCACACAGCCAGTATGGTAGAGTCAGGACTTGAACCCAGGTCTTCCTGACTCTGAAGCTGGCTCTCTAGCTAATTCACCATGCTGCCTCTCATTATCATCATCATTATTATCCAATATTATCCAATCAGTCAGGAAGTATTTGAGTGTCAAGTATGTGACTAGCATGTTTCTTTTAAAAAAGGTTCTTCATGCTGTACTTGAACCAATAACCTAAGGCTTCCCTTGGGAAGTATCGCCATAGTCCTCTGTTCTATCAACTGAAGTATAAAACACCACTTTCCTTATGTCTTCTAGGTGATAGATTCCATGAGGGTGGGGACTCTGACTTATTGATCTGTGTATAGCGCTCAGTGCTTACTTAGCACAATTCTTTTAAAGTAGAAGGAGCTTAATAAATATTTTCCGAATTTGGTGATTATCACTCTCTTCCTTAACATTATTCAATGACTCCCTTTTGCCTGCAGGATAAGTTCAACTACCTAAGTCTGACCTGTCACAATGTGGTCTCAGCTAATATTTGCAAGATAGTCTATGGCTCCTCTCTTAGAAAAGCCCTTCATTGCAGTCAGCTTGTCTTAGATTATACCATTCTCTCTTCCTGGAATGTCCTTCTTACTCTTCTAATAATTTATCCTTTTGCCCTTTATCTATGCTATCTCCCCCTTCCTAGAATGTCCTTTCAGTCATTGCTGCAGATCAGAACCCTACTTTTCCTTCCAGGTCCAACTTAACTTCTATTTCTTCCATGAAAACTTCTTTAGTCGCCCCTGGCCTAATATGACTCCTCCCATCCTTTGACGTGAGACAGTGTTACTGTTAGCCACTTGCTTTTTCTATGATGTCTTTCTTGTGTTGTTGTCTTATACCTTGCATATGTACAGGTTTTAGATCTACAATTAGAGAGTATAAGAGTATATGACCTTCAATGCTTAGCACAGTGTCTTGCATATGCTAAGTGCTTACTACAGATTCACTTCAGTGGATCCATGTTGTTGTCGATATTAGTCCAAATAGTGTGAATTACAACCCACTTATACCTTTTTATGTTATGTAATTTTTGCTCATATCCTCCCATAAATTTTCCATAAAGTATCAACCCCAAATTCTGGAGGCATTTCTCTAGATCTTTTAACTAATACTCCAATGATGCCAATATAGCCTCAGACAGTCCATAAGTTTCTTCTTGCTCTTTTAACATGATTGATCCATCTTCTTTTCCAAAGATAATTTCCTGAATGATTTTCTTTCATACCACTTCTTGCATATGTCATTATTCTTAATATGCTACAGCTGACCTACACTCACAATACAGCTTTCCATTACCCTTTAATTTTCATTCTTTGGAGGTTGTAGTGTTCTATGATCCATGGAGTTCCATGATCCATCGACCAGTTGCAGCCACATAGATGACTTTGTTCAGTGATCCTCTGATGATCAATCTCAAGTGAAGGGAGAATAGATGATGAAATTGTATTGGGAATCAAGATGGGCTCTTAGCACTTATTCAACCAAGTGCCCTTGAAGAGTTTGGCCTTTGTTTCCTTGATTAAATTAGGAGTCCTTGATGACCTCCTTGCCTCAAGGGAAAGCCTAGTTTACATGAATTTAAGTGACATGTTTGTGACATCAGAGGCTTTTAGACCACATGGGTTTAAGTCGAATTTTTGTGATGATTTTAGGTCACGTGGATCCTAAGGGGAGTTGCTAACTCCAGAGCCAGTAGTAAGAGCTTAAGTTCTGGTGGCTCAGACCACATTTGATGATGGCTAAAGAGTGCATAAAAAGGGAAGACAGAGCTATTTGCTTAGGGCTCTCACTCTTGGTGGTGCGCTGATGTGGAGACTCCCGGCAGCTGTAGTTAAGAGCCCTCCAGCTTGTAAACCTGGATGTTCGGACTTTGTTAAACTCTGATAACTATGAATTGAGATTCGAATCAGACAAGTTCTGTCTGTTGATGTTTGTAATTTGTTTGTATTTGCTCTGAAGTTCAGGGTGCTGGCTTTTTCCCCTGAACTAAGTGAATATTGTCTGTATGCTGGATTAAAGTAAGATTGTTAACTCCTTAGTGTTGCTTTCCTTGGTAAAGCAGATCAAAATAACCTGGGCTTGCAGCATTCTGTGAGCTGGTTGTTGTTGGTTTTACACCCCCACAGCAGCTGCTAGCTGGATTGTTACAACAGAAATATACTTCCCTCTTCTTGGTAGTGAGGTGGGGGACTATGGATGTGAAATGTCACACATACTGTGGGGAACAGTGGCTATATTGGTTGGTTTTATCCAACTTTTGCTATATGGCAAAAAAGGATTAAATGGGAGAAGTATGACTGGGGTATATAAACAAAAGGCATTAACAAAACTTAGAAAAAAATCAAATGAGACATAAAACAAGGAGCTATATGTTCAACAAAGGTTTCTGCCACTGTTATGGTGGACTTTCTGTGTGGAGTCTAAATAGAATTCAGTCCAACCAGTATGACAAACATTTATCAAATATTTACTATGTGTAAGACACTGTGCTAGGTGCTGAAGATACGAAGAAAAAAGGGAAAGAAATATGCCTTTGCCTTATAGAAGGTTACATTTGATTTAAACCATGTAACGTGTAAACAGATGATTATAGATATGATCCATTTGGGGATGTGTGTGTGTGACACAGCTATCAACTAGGTGCATTGGAAAGGAGATGGCACAGAGCCGAACTCTTCAGGAAGCTAAGAATGCCAAAGGCAGAAAGGAGGAAGGAATGCATTTCATGCAGGGCACAGTCTGTGCAAAGGCTTAGTCAGGAAATGGAGCGTCTCATTCAGGAAACAAGAAGTGTAGCAGTTTGACTAGAATCTAGAGCGAGTGAATGCGAGTAACACGAAGTAAGTTGGGAAATGCGGCAGCCAGATGGTGAAGAGCTTTCAATATCAAGTTGAGAATTTTGTATTTTATCCCAGAGGCACTTGGGAGCCACTGCAAGCTTTTGAAGCTGGAGTGTGGCAAGGTCAGATTTCTATTTTAGGAAGATCATTTTTCTACCTGTGTGGAGCCTTGATTGAAGAGGGGAAAGACTGGAGGCAGGATCCCATTAAGAAACAACTACAATCATCTAGGCATGAGGTGATGAGGATGCATGAGTGTCGAGGAGCAGGTGCAATATAGAGTGTCAGGGGTAGAATCTACAAGATTCGACCCACGATTGAATATGGGGGAGGGGAAAAAGGGAAAAGCTGAGGACGAAGCAATGTTATGCCATGGAAAGAGGAGAGGGAGAGGGAAGGGAACAAGTTTTTATTGCGTCTGGTGTGATAGCTGCTTTACAAATATTATCTCATTTGATTCTTACAACAATCCTGTGAGGTAGGGGCTACTATTATTCCCATGTTACAGTTGAGGAAACCAAAGAAGACAGAGGTTAAGTGACTTGCCCAAGATCATGTAGCCGTGTCTGAGGCTAGACTTGAACTCGTTTCTCCCTGATTCTAGGTCCACCGCTCTCTCCGTTGCTTCACTTTAGATGCCTTGGCATGCTGAGCTTGGAATCATGGGACCTGAGTTGGAATACTAGCTCTGTCGATTAGGACCTTTATGGCCTTAGGAAAGACAATTAATTTATTTGAGTTTCTGTTTACTCATCTGCACAACGAAGAACTTATACCAGATGACCTCTAAAATCTCTTCTAGTTCCAGATCCTGTGACCAAGTTTGTATCATCGGGTGGCAGGAAGGATGGCAGTCCCCTCAAGAGGAACAGAAGATGGAGAGGAGGGTGGGTTTAGGAGGGAAGATATTAAGTTTTATTTTATACACATTGGGCTTGAGATCCTTTTACGATATCCATCTGCTACACAGAGATATGCAAAAGGCTATTGGTAAAGCGAGAGTAGAGCTGAGGAGGAAGACCAGTGCTAAATGCGGAGAGGTGAGAATATTTGGGACAAATGGAGGGGAGTTGATTTATGAGCAATTTCCCAGCACCCAAGGCCCAGAATATAGACACAGGTGTCAATGAGGCGCTTAACAAACTCTCCTGGTGATTTGTGCTTGATCCTTTATGAAGTGCAAACAATTCCCTTGAGTGAATTAAAGTGTTCTACGTTATTGGTCAAACAAAAAATTATACACACTTTATCAATAGGCACAGCTCAGGAGTTTGAGAGAGTTCCATGCTAGGAGTGAGAAGTAAAGGAAGAACTAGGCCCCTGAAAGGGAATAACTTTTGGAGGAGGGAGATGGAGTTTCTCCCTACTTCCTCCTCACTGTCCCCTTCAATGACCATGTTGTTTTGAAGGGGAGCTATTTGACCATTAGGAGCCGCAGCTTAGAAGAGGGAACACACACACACACACACACACACACACACACACACACACACACACACACAGAGGCAATCACAGGCACAGGGAGGCAGTCACTTGAGAGAAGGTAGGTTTCCAGGAGTGAACCTCAGATAACAGAGAAAGGAACCAGTGATAAACTTAAGATAGAGCTATCCTTTACAAATGAGACTCAAACTGTGGACTGCCCACCAGAGATGCTTTCCCCAGGGAGTAGGGGGAGTTTAGAGAGGATTCTCTGAGGAGGAAATGGATTTGCCAGCTCCACAGTTCCAGAGTTGCATGTTTCTTTGGTCTAACGTGTTCCCTATGTGTATGCTTCACTCCTAACACACTCTAAGTTTGTGTCTGCTCTCCAATGGATACTATATGTTTGTGAATGTGCCACAGGTTTATGGCGGGGATATTTCATAGCTGCTGTTTGTGACTGTTAACTTTCCCTTTGCTGAGAGCTAATTGTGTCTGCTGGCCATTAAAGGCAAACAAACCAGTAAGGGCTTATGAATTGTAGTTTTAAAAGGGTGACCCCATAGGGTATGCCTTGGAACCTTGAGAGTAGTCACCCTTAAACCTGAGGATCCAAAGAATGACTGCAGATTGGGAAATTAGGCTAGAGTGGTGTTATCCAATGGTGATAGTTGAACATGGGGGTGTCGCTCTCATCCAGAAAAAGGGCATAGAGAGGGAAGAAAATAGGGCCCAAGGAAGGCAATTGGCTTGTATCTGCAATTAGATCACGGAACTTGGAAGATGATACAACATAGAACACTTAGAAGGAAGAGTAAAACAGACAGGAGTAGAACCAGCAAAGAGTATTATCACAAAAACCTAGGAAGAAGAAATTATTCACTGGGAAGACAGTAGTCTCAAATGCAGCAGAGAGATCTAGAAGGAAGAGATCTGAGGCAACACTGTTGGATATAAAAATTAAAATATCCTTGGTAACCATAGAGAGAACAGTTTCTATTGAATGGTAGGGTTGGAAGCCAGTTTGTGAGGGGTCGTTGAGAAATGAGAGGGCAAAGAAGAAGCAAAAGCAATGGTTGTCGATGTCTTTCTGACTCAAGATTAAATCCGCAGAGCCTGACCCCAAAGGTTTATGTCTTTCTTTTTGATCTGTTAGGCACCCAACTGTAGTTTACTCCAAGAAATATCCAAATATAGCCTAAATATAACTTAGTCTAGGTTTTGCAAATGTGGGTAACAGGTCCTTAGAGCTCCTGCACAAGCATTTAAGATAATATGCATATGAATAAAAACAGCTTTTATTTCATCTCATGGAAAATGCAGATGATGCAAAGGACTCACAAAACTCACAAATATATGCTGAAAACCCACAGGGCACTCTCCCCAACCCCTGAGAAAGAAGTCACATTTTGGGACTACTAAACAAATCACAATACCCTTCATATTAGATTTGCCCTATCTGAATGATCAGTTGTAACAGCAGAGGTTTAGGAGAGAGGAGTAAGACACAGCAAGGGATAGGTAGGAAGTTGTGGCAAGATTGAGGAATTTAAGTTTTCAGAATCATGGAAGATGGATTCCCTATAGATGGCAAAGTCTTCGAGATGATCCTGTTTGCTGACGACTTTGTGTTGACTGTATTAAGCCCCCAAATACTATAGTGCCTTCTGAACAAGATCCATGGCCACTCACAATAGTTTTGTCCTCAAATCCACACCGATAAAACTAAAAATGCCTACTCTTCAGACTATGACATGAAATCTTTCATGAGTTATTCCACTAGTACATATGTCTTAGATAGACATTGCAGATAGAAAGTGAGCTGGGCCCAGAAATGAAGAGGACAGGGAGAGTCCAGAGTTGGTTATATTCAGGAAACTGTAGTCAAGACCTCTGTCTGGCAGAAAACCCCACCTCTACAAGAACGTTGTCCTGATTTTCATAGAATCATAAATTTAGAATTGTAAAGGCCTTAGAGGTCAATTACTTGTGGTCCATGCAAACTCTGAGGATTCTTATCCCAACTTCCACTGACACACCTACTGATGAGGTGGGTACCCAGAACATATATACATCTTTCTTGGTGGTAATCTTGAGGGGTCAAGGGGTAATTTTCTAATGTTATTGGCTCTGGCCTCTTCCCGTGGGCTTCCTCCCAAGATTATTGGTTCAGAATTAATTTAGTCAGCCATCCTCAAGTAGCTTTTAGTAAGGGGTGTTTAAAGATATAATAACAATTTGTACAAAACATCTCCCTTCCTGCCCAATCTATGAGACATTTTCCCACAGGTAGACAGGTGCATAGTCAGAAGAAACTGGGCTCAAGCTCAAGGAAGCAGATGTGACTAAGGGATAAGTAAAAGCTCTTGGTTACTGGAAGTCCTTTTCAACCATTTGTAGGATAATCAAAATGTTCCCCTTAAGCCAGATGAATCTATATCCGTCATCGTCCTTGGCTTCTGATCAGACACTGTTGTCACCAAACTGGGGATGTCATTTAGGACACTGATAGAAAGATGGGAAGGGTCCAATAACCTCTGGACCCTTTAAAATGGGAAGGTCTTTCTCCAGTCAGATCAGGGAGTGGCAGGGAGAATGAAGGGGGCCTGGCTAAGCTATCTCTCCTTTCTCCTCCTTCCACCTGTAATGGCAAGCAAAGTGGGACTTCTTGCTGCTTTTTCTTTTGGAGCGCTTCTCAGCACTAAGGCAATCAGGTGCCTTTGATTGAGTCTTGCCTTTGTTTGAATCAGTAGTCTTTAATTGAATCAAGAGTCCTTGATTGGAAATAGTGTATGTCCTCTGAGGTTAGCATTTTGCTTTGGGGGCACACTCATTGGAAGAATATTTGTGTGATTTGGCCAGATGAGACTGGGTAGCCGTTAAGGAGCTCCCCTCCACCCCCAGCTTTGAAAACTCAGATCGCTGTGCTTCTCTCTCTGGTCAGACAGTTAGAAGCCTATCTGTTGATTTGTGTTATTTTTTCTGTTTGTAAGTTCTGTTTGTATTTGCTCTGAAGGTCAGGGTACTGACTTTTCCCCCTGAACTAAGTGAATGATATATGTATGTTTAATTAAAGTAAGATTGTTAACCCCTGAAACAGCTATTTTTCCTTAGTAAAGCAGATCAAAGAATCTGTGCTAGCAGCCCTCCTGTGTGCTGGTATTATCGGCCTTCTACCTCCACAGTAGCTACAAGCAGCATTGTTGTTATACCTTCCTTCCCCCAACTCTTCTCACCACCCCAGGTGGTTTTTCCTCAGTGGTATGCTCTCTGTCTCCATCTCCCTGTCTCTCTGTCTCTCTCTCTCCTTGTGACTGTCTCCCTCCTCTCATCTCTTTGATCAGACCGTCCCTGATTTTTTTCTGGCTCTCTGTCTCTGTGTCTGTCTCTCTAGTGCACTTGCTTGCTTTTAGGTCTCCCCCTGCCTCTTCTTTCTCATAACATCTTCTCTATAGAAGAAAATTCATTTACACTGAATCGTTAGGGACTTGATAAGTTCTCTTTCTTCCCCAAAGGGATTTGCATTTTTAAAAGGTGATGCTGAGAGAGAGCAGTGAGTGATTAACAGAAAAGAATGAATTGTGACAAGTGGAATTTCAAGCATCAGTAGGGAGAAATATTAGGACTAAAAGAGCTTTAAGCATTCCCATTACTCTCCCATACCAACTCTAGAAAAGGCCCTCCGATAGCTCCCAGCTATTCCTCTGCTAGCTTTCTTCTTCCAGTAAAAGCAGACAGGGCTTGAGCATCAAGAAGCCTGGATTAGAATTCGGGCTCTGGCATTTATCATTTGTATGACCACAGGCAAGAGGCTTAATTGCTCCTGACCTCATTTTCTTCATCTATCAAATGGAGATAATAATACCTGTACTTTCTCTGTCTATAATATCCTCTCAATGCCACACAGTGTTGCTGCGAGGCAAGTGCTCTGTACATATCAAATCACAGAGAAAAACACTGCAGTTTTTATAATGAAGATGAGGAGGCAATGTGGTTTAGTGGATGGCGTACTGGGCTTGGACTTGGGAGAAACCTGGGATCAACTCTTGCCCTATATTCTTCCTAGCCGTACGACCCTAGGCAAGTCACTTAACCTCTTGGTGTCTCAATTTCTTCATGTGCAAAACAAGGGCATTGGACTCAGTGGCCCCAACATCGCTTCTAGTTCTAAATCTGTGTTCCCATGTTCCTATGTTCATGTTCCCTGGGCTTTGGGGCCCTCTGCCGCTAGTCACCGTATCTTGGGGAGGCTTTGTGCTATTGGGGAGAACCAAGTTGTTCTTCCAGTTGGTGTTAACCTCTCCCTGATCTTTCACAGGTACCATCATCTATCTACTCTTCACTCTCACCTCTGCCACAAGCTATACTTTGCTTTTGTGTGTTGAATTCTTTTTCAAAGCTGCCTTTTCTCTTTATTTTTAACTATGTTCACCTATGCAAACAGGCACAAAGGAATGATGGGAGTGGGGATAGGGAGATAACTCGGAGTATGATTTTCCCTGGGCCCCATGGGGATGGCTCTGATTGCAAGGTTTATATTTCACATTTTGTCTGCCTATCAAGGTATCTCCACGTGCAGAGAGAGAAATGCACAGAATGTGCCCATAATCCCCCTTGGCCTCCTATGATGTGATGCATGTCTGTTTCCTGAAAAAAATGTTTTATGTTTGTGGTGCTATAATTGTTTATCTCCTTTCTGTAATTCTGGAAGTGGTTGTATTAACTGATTCTGTTATTGGAAGTACTTACTGACTTCATTTACCTTTTCAAAGCCCATGCAGTGCCTGGTCTGTGTCATGGATAACTGATGTATACCATTCAGTTTCACATTCTATACCATTTGTCTACAAATAGAGCCTCCTGGGGACTGAGAATTTCCTCTCTTCTGAGAAGCAACTTAATTATTTCTTGTTTTCCATTTCTTGATTGGAAATATCACCTGTTAGAAGAGGTGGAATATGTGGGAAGGGGTGGGGGTGGTCAGCCTTTACCTGACTGACTCCACGGCAGCTTTACATCTCAGGAGGCCAAGAGATAGAGAACCAGATTAATTCATGGAACCAGATTAATAACTAGCAATTTTGGGGTCTGGGACAAGTGCCAAAAAGTGCTTTTATTCAGCTAGCTAGAGGGTGGGGAGGTTGATAGAGGCTCCAGGACATTTCTAGGAGGATCTCTGTAAAGAATGGGAATTTGAAAAAGCATTCAACTTAGGGGTAGCTGTCATGGGGAGGAAGTACCATCTAGTATCTTTCTACTTGACCTGATTAGTTCTTGCCAACTTGGTGCTAACCTCAGTTGTTCCTACCTGCTGAAGGACTGCAAATGTTGTCAATACTATCTAAATTTTGATGCCTTGGGACAAAGCTCTAGTTGCCCTGACATAGTTAAAACCTGACATTAAACTGGCTAGATGACAGTATAGAACAAGCTGGACATTCAAATTTTGACTAATTGTAAAGGAGAAAGAGCCCTGGATTTGGAAGCAGAAGCCCAGTATGCAAGTCCTGGTTCTGATCTCTCTTATACATGTGACTCTGGAGCAAATTATTACCCTTCCCTGAGTCTCAGTTCCCTTGGAAGTAAAATGAGGTAATTGGATTAAATTATTTCTAAGATCCCATTCAGGTTTAAAGTCCTATGATGCTATAATCTGGGTCAGTGTGTGTGTGTGTATAGATATATATGTATATATATATATACATATATATGTATGTATACACAAAAACTCATTTATTAATTGCTTTAGTCACAGTTTATCTTGCATTTTCTAAACTTTAAGCTCCATTTATCTTCAAAACCAGAGGATGGCTTCACATTGATTTAAGTTTTGGAATGGTAGGTCAGTCCTGGGGGATGATTATAGGAGTTGGAGTGGCTACTTCCAGTGCTGGAAATCCCCAATTTCCCCTCCCTCTTTGGCTAAATTTTAGCTGAGGCTTAGACTCTGCCACTTACTACCCTTGTGACTGTGGACCAGTCATTTGACCTCTCCGTGGCCTCAGTTTCCTTATCTTTCCTTATCCTACTAAAATGAAAGTGTTGAACTAGATAAGAGCTCCCTTCCAGATTTAAATCTACACTCTTAAGAATGGAGGGAGCAAAATCTATTGCTAGTATTGTTGCTATTAAACTGTATTTCTGAATATTAAGTCCTAGGATGAGGGTCAGCAGTGACAGAAAAAATGAAAATAAAGTCAAAGCTCAACAATTTAGAGAAGTTGGGAGTGGGAGATGAAAGCAGTTTGGATCAGTGAACACTCTGAATGATAATTAGTAATAATATTAGTAATTATATCTGACATTTATACAGTGTTTTTAGGTTTACAAGGTACTTTACATGTGTTATTTCACTCAAGCCCAGTGACAGCTCTGAGTGTAGGTATTCTTATGCTCATGTTATAGATGAGAAAATTGAGGCCCAGAGGTGTTAAATGATTTTGCCACAATTATGCAGTAAGTTTTGGAAGGAGGCTTTGAACCCATGCCTTCTTAATGCCATTTCCAGTCATCCTGATGAATATCTGGCCCCTGGACCCAGATGGCTCTGGAGGAGAAAGTGAGGCTGGTGACCTTGCACAGCCCTCCCTCACTCTGATATCAAAGTCAACTGCAAGTCATGTTGTCATCTCCTTAATGTCATGGTCCTCTTTGAAAACAAAGGACAAACACAATCTTAACTCCAAGTCTAGTGCTGTGTCCACTATGCCAGAAGTTGAACAAAATGAAATATTTTTTATTAAATAAATTGCTGTTTTATATTACTACTTTGTTATACAGTGGGAATTATATTACACTAAAAAAACTCATCTCATAGAAGTTCTGAGATCAACTGCCTTAATGTATAGAGAAAAATGGTTTATATGATGCATTTACACACACACACACACACACACACACACACATGCTCGTGCGCATGTGGACAACTAGGTGGCACAGTGGATAGGGTGCTGGGCCTGGAGTCTGGAAGACCTGAGTTCAAATTTGGCCTCAGACACTAACTGTGTGACCCTGGACAAGTCACTTAACCTTGATTCGCCTTAATCCACTAGAGAAGGAAATGGCAAACCACTCTAGTATCTTTGCCAAGAAAACCCCATGGACGGTATAGTCCGTGGGGTCCCAAAGACATAACTAAGTGACTGAACAACAAAAAGTATACCTAAGGACATATGGCCTTTTAAATCTATCCTCCAAGTGCCTCTCCCCCCAAACCTGACCTCAGCCACAAATCAGCCAACCCTGAAAAAGTGGGGCTGGAGGCAAAGGGTGGATTTTGGGGTGGGATGGGGATACTGATTAACATCTTCAGAGGTGATAGTCATTCAATAAGTATTTAACTCTTTTCTCCATCAGCAGCTTTGCTTGGCTTCCACTTTAAGGAAAAACATGCCAACATGGAACACACCCCTGCACTGAGTACTCCCAGGTCCCCTGCGCCCTCCCCCTTCAGCTTCCTTTTGTGTGTTGTCTTCTCTAGTTAGATTGTATGCTTCTTGAGGGAAGGGACTGCTCCTTTTTCTTATTTATATCCCCAGCACTTAGGAGAGTGCCAAGCACATAGCTACTTTTAAATGTTTATTGAACTGAACTAACTGTATGTCAGGTCCCCGAGAAATAATAACAAAATTCATCTGGAAGAACAAAAGGTTCAGAATATCAAGGGAATTAATGGACAACTATCGTGCTGTAAGAAATGGGGAAGATATGGACTTCATAATTACCTGGAAAGACCTACATGATCTGATGCTGAATGAGGGGAGCAGAACCAGGAGAACATTGCACACAACCACAGACATAATGATTCTGTGATGACTAACTTTGATAGACTTGGTTCTTCTCAGCAATGCAAGGCTCAAAGACAACTCCAAAGAACTCATGATGGAGAGAGCGAGCTACATCCAGAGAAAGTACTGTGGAGTCTGAATACAGATTGAGGCAAACTGTTTGCTCTCTTTTTTTTCTCTTCTTTTCTGGTTTTGTTTCTTCTCTCTCATGATTCTTTCCATTGGTCATAATTCTTCTTTGCAACTTGACTATTGTGTAAATAAGTTTAAATGTGAAGGTTTATGTAGAATCTATGTTGGACTGCATGCAGTCTTGGGGGGCAGGGGAGGAGGGAAGAGGAGGGAAGGGAAGTAAATTTGAAACTCAAGAACATGTAAAACTAAGTGTTGTAAACTAAAAGTAAAAAAATCTAATTAAAAAAAAAGAAGCAGGAGAAGTGTGCCCACCTGGGAGAAGCTTTAACCTCCTTAGAAAGTCAGGATATACAGGCAGTGTAAACAAGGAGTATGGACTGTGTACTTTCAGAATGGATTTGGGGGAGAGATCCTCTAAAAGGCAAATATTCTAAACAGGAAGAGGTGAGAAAAATACATAATTTTGCTGGGTATTCTTATCATGAGATCATAGATTTTGAGCTGGAAAGAAACTTGGAGGCCATCTAATCCAACCCCCTCATTTTTACAGATGAAGGAACCTAGGTCCTGAAATGTTAAGTGGTTTACAGAGGGTAATACACATAATAAATGGCACAGCAAAGATTTGAATCCAGGTCCTCTGCCTTCACATCTAGCACCCTTTCCAATGTGCCATGCTTGATTACAAGAGACAGTGTGGAGGAGTAGAGAGAGAGCTGGCCTTGGGGTCAGGAAGATGTGAGTGTAAATCTTGCCCCAGCTGGATTATACTGACTTTGTGACCATGGATAAGTCACTTACCTTACCTCTATGACTATAAGTTGTAGTTATACGCCAGTAGAAACTCTTGCCACTGGAAGTTGCCGAAACTAGTGAAATCATAGGTCTGTCTTCTGCCTCCCCTTCCCCCTCTTTTTTTTTTTTGCTTATGAAGGCAAGAGGCTAAATATGCATACGGAAACTAACACATTATATATTTGTAGGTTGTGATTTTTATTCAATTATTTTTTGTCAGCTAAGGTTTTTAAAGTAGAGCAAAGTGCTCATTATCTAAGCCCACACTTCCCAAGCAGAAAAACATTTTTTAATGTTTAGATGACTCAAAAAGACTGAAATGGATTTTTTCACACCAAAAAAAAAAATGTACTGAGGATTTGAACAAATGTAATCAATTTTTAACCATCAGAGAGTTCTCTGGGGGCAAGAGTTGTAAAATACCAAAAAACAGGGGATTAGAATGAAAGGACCATGCTAAACAGCCTTGCATTAAATCAGAGACTTCAACCTTTTCCCTTAATTGCCGGGAGTTTGAGATGGATTATTACTCCATGAACACAAACTCAAGGACATTAAGTAGACATGCTGGGTAACTTATGTATTGGAATGTTTCAAACAACCTTGGAATGGGATAGCATTTCTTTATTAAATACAGAAGGGGGTATCAAACGCCTGTGCCTGCGTGGATATACAGCTAGTGTTTCCTTTATATGCCTCCTAGGGAGAGTGACTATAATAGCTAATCAGACTGCAATATCTGCCTAAGCTACCAGAGTCCAGGCAGTCTAAGAAGGTGCGGTTTCACCTTACTTCTCTGGTCTAGGCACGAGCAGTTCTGGGGCTTCACTTTCACACAATTTATTCTCTAAAAACTGGACATTTACAGACCACAACATCTCTAGTTTCCTTTCTCAGGGGGTCTCACTAGGGCATGGCTTTTCCTAACATTTGTGCATAACTTGTCAATCAATCAGCAAACATTTATGAAACTCATACTAAGGATATGAATTGTGCTCAGTGTTGGAGATAGAAAGAAAAATTGTTCCTGCCCTCAGAGAGTTTGCTCTCGAATGGGAATGTGCCTACATAGAGATGAACACAATATGTACAGAATCAAAGCAAAGTAATCTTAGATGGTTAGGATAGGCCTTCTGTAGACTGTGAGGGTCTTGACAGTAGGGACTGGTTTTTTCTTTATTTGTTTTGTCTTTCTTTGTACCCCCAATACTTAGCATTATGTCTAGCACATTTTGGGTTCTTTATAAATATTTCTTGACTCGATTGCAGAAAGTGGGGTTTGATCTGAGCCTTGAAAAAAGTCAGAGGATGCAAAATATAGAAGAGCATTCCAGGCATGGAGGAAAGCCAGCCTAAAGGCAGCACTCTTATTTTCCCAATAGTGTAGTCTCTTTCCCAATTTTGTGTAATTTTTGTGTATTGTGGAGATTACACACAATTTGTGTAATTGTGGAAAGTCTAGATGGATGTACATTAATTGAATGTAATTGAAAACAAAAGGTAATATATCAGATTGCTTGATGTCAGTGAGGGGGGAGAAAAATTTGGAACTTGAAATCTTTCAAAAAAAATCAATGTTGAAAATTATCTTTACATGTAATTGGAGAAAAATTAAATACTATTGAAGAATAAAATAAAAAAGAAATAAAAGTAAAACTTAAAATCACTGTGACCCAATAAACCATGGCCACATGTCAATCTGAACTTTCTAGTTTTTGCCTTTCTTAAGATTTGGCTTTTGCTGCTGCCTTTGAGACAAGCATGTAGCAAAGATCCTTTGCCAAGTGGTGCTGGGTCTCGAAGTGAAGGGAGGGAAAGCTCCTCCTCATGGGCCATATCTTCTGCTTTAAATCCCATCTCACCAAATGCCAGCTTTCTTCAACACTTCTCCTGGCACATGGTGAATGATCATCTCTCTTTCCTGTGGCCTGATGTCTTCATAATCTGCTCCTTGGAAGGCTTGCAGCCAGATGCCATCTCAGCATTTTCTCCTGTAGGTCTCCTCATGAGGTGCCGCAACTCTCCCAAAAGTCTCCATTAGCAAATAAAACTGCCGGAGGATGCCTATGCCTTCATGCCTTTCTCCTTCCTCTCCACTTCCCTTGCTGACCTATGGCTTCTCTGGTAACCTTCTACAGGAATCTTACTTGTAAAGCCTGGATGCTTCCTGTAAATGCCCTTTTCTCCCATAATGTGACATTCAAACAACCTTACTCTAATTTCCCTAAGATTCTCACTTATTGTTTCTGGCTATGAAAAGACTGAGGACATGGCAGAAGGGAAACCCAGGCTTTTTCAAACATGAGTTACACATAGAAATATTATTTGTGTTGTATCTGCTTGGTCTTGACCACAAAGAAGGATACAGCATGGTGTACTACTGGAAGTATTGATGGGTTTGGAGATAGTAGGCCTAGGTTTGAAATCTACTTCCATTACTTATTAGCTGAATGATCTTGGATAAGTCACTTTAACTTTCTCAGCATTATTTTTCTTAGAAACTATCAAATGGAGGTGTTAGTGTAACCTGAGTTTTAAACCAAGCCTGAGACATTTTTTGCGCCACATGTGCATGACTACAGAATGCTGGCGAGAATGCTGAGTGCTACATGATGCATAAGGAGTGGAACTGGTGGTAGAGCTTTGTAGAGGAGAGATACTTTTTTTCAGAGAGAGGGAGAAGGGCGGGGAGAGAGAGAGGAAGGGAGGTAGGGAGAGAGAGAGAGAGAGAGAGAGAGAGAGAGAGAGAGAGAGAGAGAATGAATACATGCATGGTGCCAGTAACTGCAGGAGACTGGAAGAAAGAGTGCCTAGCCTATTGGTGCTGGTGGCTTGCCAACCCTCCCCCCCACCCCAATCTGACTCTTCTCCTCACATTAACAGAGGTCCAGAGCTCAGAACTTATCTAGTAATTCCTCGTGTGAGCCACATTTTGACAACTCAAGTTGTCATACGTATATATCTTACATAGGCACATACATATCTAGTGTTGTAAAGAAAGTACTTTGTAAATTTTAACATACTATGTAATTGCTAGCTATTAAGATGCTGAGAATACCAGGGTTAAATACCAGATTAAATGGTAACTGTGCCTACAGAGTTCCATCATTGGAATCATCTCTGTTGTTTTTATCGACCCCCTAAATGACTTCCGCACCTCCACTTTTCCATTGATGCAGATAGGGCTTTGGGAGGGGGGAGGGTATGGCTTGGTTTTAGTGATTGACCTGCCCTGTGCCATTTCTGGTTGGTCCTCTTTGCACTGGGGCTAGTGTTTTGGTCCATGCCATTTCAAACCCAGCTAGTCTCCCAATAGCTTTGAGCAGTGAGCCCTCCAGTAGCTCAGTCATGCCGTTGCTGCCTTCTATGACCTTAGTCAATCTGTGGCTCACATAAAACCGGCCTTTTTCAAGCTAACCCTGTTTCCCAGTCTTGCCTTGAGGTCTTGATTGTTCTAAATGTCATTCATTTTGACAGCTAAGCTTTTTTTCTTTCTTTCACTGAGGCCAAGAGGAAATGTATAAAAGTAAAGCAGTATCATTGACAGGATAGATTTGATTCTTATTGCCTCCAAAATTAATTTCTATTTTTATTAGCCTCACCACAGCAACCTGGAGAGTCAATGTCCTTGGATGTCCTTATGGTAAGGTCCTTTGGATAGATCATGTAAGATGGTTTCCAAGAGAAAATAATTTCATAACAATTCCATTCTCCATCTTACAATATCTTATATCACCAGCATTAGATTGCAAGCACTGGGAGGACAGGGACTACATAATCCTTTTCATTTTTGCATTTCTAGTACCTAGTTGAGTGCATTTCATTTGTGTTTTATATATATTTTATGTGTGTGTGTGTATGTATATATATATATATATATGTATATATATATATATATATATCAAAGTGGGATATCAGATTAAAGTGGGAAAATCCAGTGTGATCTGCTTAGATAGAAGACTTCAGAGACTTTGGATCATTTTATCTTCAAGTCCCCCCTTTCAAAACAGAAAGATTTTTTTTATGTGAGGATAAGAATAAACAAGCATTTGTTGACAAATTTGTGGGTAGTGATTTCAAAGCAGGAAGATTTGGATCAAGATAGAGGTTTGTTATTCTTGGTAAGGGAGCTAATATTACAAAAGCCATTGATAAAGAAGGATATTTTCCATTGCTTTCTTTCAATGAGAGGCAAATATTGAGCCTATAAGTTGGAGCCAAAGAAAATAACAATTCATGTTTTGACTCCACAAAAGTAAGATGTATGGAAGTTTGGTGCTGGGAAAGAAATAACTCGCTTTGTCAACAGCTGAAGTAAGAAGGGGCAACAAAATGAAATCCAACCTTTATGGTGTCTATTTGATGAGTTAGAGGAATTTGCTATTGAATTGTAGGTAGGGCTGCCCATAAATTCCTGGCTCATAGCCTCTTCGACCCCATATTGACTAAGTTGGCTTAAGTCAGAGGAATGAGACAGTTCTTCTCAGAATACAATCTAGTGCAGAATGAGGATACCCTAAGAGACAAAGATTATTTACATTAGGCCATTGGACAAGCAATGAATTTACCATTGATCAAAGGGAAAGGCATTCCTTCAAAAACTCAAATAGAGTTATAGGAGAGGGTTTGGTCAGGCTGTAAGAGTGAAAAAATTGTCCTTACTGAATGATGTGGGAATTCAATCATTGGCAAAATGCAAATTGCAGGACCTTCTGCAAATCTGGGTGTGGTAGGCAAGGGGAATGATGGACGTCTGACCTGGGGAGTCAGGGTGCCATCCTGGGTGACAACTTTACTGGGTGGCTTTCTGGAGGAAACAGCAAACACAAATCCTCTTTAGAGACATGTGATGGTCACAGGAACACTGTGGCTATAGGGCCTGCTTCTCTTTAACTGATGAGTCTATCAGCTAGTACTTACTGTGTACTTGTTCCATGTACTTAGTGTTAGGGGCAGAAGGTGGAGATAAGGAAGTGAAAGACGTCTGGGCCAAAGCCAACACTTAATGAATTCTCTCTCTTTCTCTTCTTCCTCTCCCCCTTTTCTTTCTCCTCTCCTCCCTCTTTGTCATTTTCCTTCTCTTCTTCCCTCTCTTTGCTTCTCTCCTCTTTTTCCCTCTCTTGGACCCTCTCCTTCTTCCTCTCCCTCTCTCTCTCCTTCTTTTTCTCTCTCCTCTGCCTACGTGGAAGAAGGGGCAAAAATTTTTTTGCAGGGAGGCAACCATCTACTGAGTGTAAAAATTATACACATCAGAAGATAAGTGAACGCAGTTCTATCATAAAGTACTCAACTGGGAAGTAAAATTAGAAATAATATCATTAGAGTTTAGCACAATGACTAAGATGGTGTGAATGGTTCAACATAGACTGTATGTGTGTTTGCCAATAAGAATGCCATATGCAAAAATTGTCATCTGGCAAAGACAACCTGGCATAGTGGATAGAGCTCTGGACTTGGAGCCAGAAAGATCTGAGATCAAATCTTGTCTCAGTGGCTTAGTAGTTCTATGGCCATGCACAGGGCACTTAAACTCCATGGGTCTCAGTTTCCTTATCTGTAAAATAACAGAGTTGGATTTGATGGCCTTTAAGGTCCTTTCCAGCTCAAAATCTATGATCTTTTCATCTCCCGAAGAGAATCTGGGATGTGATGACTTAAATAGGATTGTAACATATTCCAAGGGGTAGGGTTGCCAGGTCCCATTCAGTGATAAGGGAGGGCAAAGCAGCAGAGTAATCTAAGAAGCGTGGTATTTGGTCACAGTATCAGAGGTCATCTAATTTCTCTCCTAGTCGGCACAAGGTATGCCATGACAGCATCTCTGACAAGTGGCTTTGAGTTTAGTAGTACTTTCCTCTTAGGGCTGGTATAAGACTCAACCAAAATAATGTAGATAAAGTGCTTTGCAAACCTTCAAAGCTAGGTAAGTCCTAGCTATTGTTGTTGTTGCTATGTTTTAATCCCTCTCAAACGATGAGATCTCACTACTTCATGAGGCTGCCTGGTCTATTTTTGGACGACTGTGATTGTTTTGAAAGCTCTCCCTGATATGGAGCCAAAACTTGCCTGTAGCTTCTACCTGCAGACCCCAGTTCTCCTACATGCAATATACATTCTGTCCAAACTGGCTTATTTTCTATGTTCCCTGTACATGACATTGTATCTCTCATCTCCATGCCTTTACACAGGCTGGTCCCACTGCCTGGAATGCATTCCCTCTTCAACTCTGCCACAAAGAATCTCTAGTTTCCTTCAGAACTCAGTTCAAGTACCATCTCCTAAGAAAAACCAACCCTGATCTCCCCAGTTTCTAGCACCTTTCTGTAATGGCAATCACACTGCTATACCCAGGATGGCTGCTAGTGCCATCTGCTTTATCTGCTTTTATCTGCTTTACTAGGAAAGCAACTTAAAAGGGGTCAATGATCTTCAATTAAACAGAAAAAAAAATACAAAGAGAAATAAAGACCAACAGACAGGGGTCTACTGCCTGAATCAAAGCTTTATATCCACCACTGAATCACAAGAGCCTGGTTCTGAATACACAGCCACTCAGAGTCTTGACCAGGGAATCACATCTTTCTCATAAGCGGGCCTCCAAACAAAAGCTCACCTCTCAGAGTATATACTCTCTAGGCTCAGTGCCTAATGAGAAATTGACAAAAGGTGTGTAAGCCTTAGTACAAACAAGCAAGCTTCCCTTAATGGGCTCCACATGAGGCCTATTGATGGGCAGGGAAGATCTTACACCCCTCCCCACCATTAACATTGCACCTTCCCCCTGACATTAATTTTTACGTATTTTATATTTGTTTTCTATGTACATGCTTCCCCACAATGGTGTATTGGCAACCAAAAATGGGCTCCTTAGCACTTAGTCAACAAGTGCCCTTGACTAGTTTGGCTTTTTCCCCTGAACTGAATGCTGTTTGTATGTTGGACTGGAGTAAGCTTGTCGGCCCCTTCACCTTGCTTCCCTTGCTTAAGCTGATGGAAAGAACCTGTGCTTTCCCCGGTGTACCTTACACCCCCCCGAAGAAGCTGGATGGTTAAAAGCAGCTCCCATTGGAGCCAGAGGCTGCTACAGCCACAGTCACAGCCGCAGCCACAGCCACAGCTGAAGCAGGAGCTGCCAGTAGCAGAGCTGACCTACGGAAGGAAGCTGAACAAAGACTTCAGGCCAGTGGGTAATCTTTTTACCATAGAGGGGGAAGCATGATTTTGCTTTACGCAATCATGCTTCTCTGTAGCCTCCTGGTTACTCTTTCAAGGCATACTTATTGGGCCTGGAAGCTTTTGATCAATATATCAAAATGGGGTTGCTGGTTCATGGGTTGGTTACTGTGGAGCCTAAATATATGTTTTGATTATTCTGCCTTCTACTTTGAGAGTTTCTTATATCCGGCGGTTCCGAACCTTTCAGACATGTTTATGATCCTCTTTGAGATTATAAACACTGCCCTCCTAATACAAATGGTATCCAAGTTCTTTGGGGGCAGGGACTAATTCATTTTGGCCTGTGTGTCCTCCATGCCTAACACAGAGCCTGGCACATAGTATCGACTGCAGGAAGGGGAGCTAGGCCCAGCATGTTCCCTTTTCTACATGAAGGGAAGAGTCAAAGTTCCCATACATCTTTTATTTTCCAGCTTAAACAGACATAGATAATTCCTTCATTTGACCCTTACACTGCACAATCTCTAGTGTTCTTGCCATTTGGACCATTATTCTTTATGATTGCTCCATTTTCAATGTCCTTTTAAATACTTGGTACTCAGGACTGGACAAAATACTATAGATGTGATCTGATGAGAAAAGAGTATGATAGGATTACTCTGTCCCTTTTTTTGGCCATTACCTTTGTTTTGATACAAACTGAGATATTTTACCCACACTGTTTTTCACTGGGCAGAGGGAGGGATGATTACTGGAAACTAAGACAAGGCAGAGACAAAACTGAACCAGGAAACCGAAGTTTCCCTATTAGATTGTAGGTTCTTTGAGGGACGAGACTGTATGGTTTTACATCTTTGTGTTCCCAAGTCCCCAGCAAAGTTCCTTTGCATATAGTAGATGTTTAATTAATGTTAACTCGAATTAAATATATTTTCACAGGTTTTTTCCACCTATGTACTCTTGGGCTCATGTTGTTCTCCTCATTTGGATTGCCTTCATTCTGCCTCTCTGCCTATTTAAATCCTTCCCATTTTTCAGAGTCTTGCTTAAATTCTTCCTGCATAAAACCTAAAATGAGCTCTCCCTTCTGAGGACTCATCAGTCACTGTCTGTTCAGATGATGAAATGAGATGAAAGAGTTGGAAATTGAGAGGATGTCCATCAATTGGGGAATAGCTAAACAAGTTGTGGTATATGACTGTGATGGAATGCTATTGTGTTGTAAGAAATTATGAACAGAATGATTTCAGAAAAACCTGGGAAGACTTACATGAACTGATGCTGAGTGGAGTGAGCAAAACCAGGAGAACATTGTACACAGTAACAGCAACATTGTACAATGACTAACTTTGATAGCTTTAGCTTCTCGCAGCAATACAGTGATCTAAGACAATTCCAAAAGATTCTTGATGGAAAATGCTACCCATATCCAGGGAAAGAACTATGGAGTGTGAATGCAGATCAAAGCATACTATTTTCTCTTTTGTGTTGTTTTTTCTTTCTTGTGGTTTTTCCCTTTTGTTCTGATTCTTCTTTCACAGTATAACTAATGTGGAAAAAGTTATTTTTGATAAAAAGAAATAACAAATGATGAAGACAGAGAAGCATGGAAAAACTTATATAATCTATACAAAGTGAAGTGAGCCAGCAAATTTCTCTGAGAAAGGCCCCATTTCTAAAACATAGGGAACTGAACCAAATTTATAAAAATAAGAGCCATTCCCCAATTGACAAATGGTCAAAGGACATGAATAGGCAGTTTTCAGAAGGAGAAATCAAAATCTCGATAATTACATGACAAACTATTCTAAATCGCTATTGACTAGAAAAATGAAAATTAAAAATACTCTGAGATACAACCTCAACTTATCAGAAATGACAAATACTGGAGGAGATGTGGGGAAACAGGTATACTAATGAACTGTTGGTAGAGTTATGAACTGGCCCAATCTTTCTAGAGAACAATTTGGAACTATGTTCAAAGAGTTATAAAACTACGCATACTCTCTGACCCTGCAATACCAATACTAGGTCTCTATCCCAAAGAGATCAAAGAAAAGGGAAAATTACCTATATGAACAAAAATATTTGTAGCAGTTCTTTTTGTGGTGGCAAAGAATTTGAAATTGAAAGGATGCTTACCGATTAGGGAATGGCTGAACAAGTTGTGGTATATAATTGTGCTATAAGAAATGATGAAAAGGATGATTTCAGAAAAACCTGGGAAGATCTATCTGACCTGATGCAAAGTGAAGTGAGCAGAACCAGGAGAACATTGTACACAACACGGAAATATTGTAAGGATAATAAACAATGAAAGACTTAGCTATTCCAATCAACACAATGATTGAAGACAATTCCAAAGGAGTCATGATGCAAAATGCTATCCATCTCTAGAGAGGGAACTGATATACTCTGAATGCAGATGGAAGTATACATTTTCACTTTATTTTTCTTATTTTTTTGCAACATGGCTAATATATGTTTTGTATGACTTGATATGTATAATTGATATCACATTGCTTGCCTTCTCAGTGGGTAGAGGAGGGGCAGAAAGTAGGGAGAGAATTTGGAACTCAAAATTTTGTAAAATGAATGTTAAAGAAATTGAAACACAGTGAAACAAGCAGAACCAGGAAACAACACGCACAATGACTATAACAATGTAAAGTTTCATAAATAACAATCATGAAACAATTGAAATTGAAGCTTGGCCCCAAGAAAGAAACATGAGAAGATGCCTCCCCCTGCTCCTTTGCAGGGATGGGGGTCCATGGATATAGAATATTGTATTTAATGACGTATTTTTTCTATGTGTTGATTGGTTTTATTGATTTTTTTTTTCTATTTTTCCTTTAAAAAATGTCTCTCTAGGAAAGGAAAAGGAATAGATGTAGAAATGTAGATGATGTAAAAAAAAGCTATCAATAAAAATCTATTTTAAAAAGAAAACTATTTTATATCCAATGAATATGCAATATACAAACATCAAATTATACCCTTATTTAGAAATGAACCATGACCTGCCTTGTGACATCTCTTCAATTTTTTTTGTTTATTATATAGTCATTTAACCTTGTATGTGTTGATACCTTTTGTTCCTAATAGATTATAAACTCCTTGAGGATAGCCCATTTGGAATGTACAAAAGGTAGCATGTCTCTGACCGCTGTGCACTATTCTATGAGGCTAGGAGTTAGCTAAATCAGAGTAAAAAGAAAGGCTTCTGAGGGGGAGGATACTCTGGTCTGGAGATGTATTTTACATGTAATACATCAAGTCATAATAGGAATTCTGAAAAATTCCGGAAAATTTCCTTAAATATTCTGAAATAAGGTCCTTAGAGAGGTGGTCTCCTAAGAAAGGAAATGACTAATATCTGCTGGGAGCTACAGAGAACTACCAGAAGACTTATGGACTGAACAGGATGGTGGTGAAATCTCTGCAGGAATTGATGATGAGGTGTGATGACTGGTGTTATACACCATATTGGTAGGAGACATCAGGTGGAGGGATATGGAGGAGTCACACCACCCAGAATAACTGAAGAATTCACCATTCATCATTCGTTCAGTGATGGATCCAGAGCTGCTGGAGAAGCTGATGCTTGACATCACCTTCTGGGAGCTGTGGAAAGCAGCTTGATTAATGACAGGCTTGTCCACTGAAGCTACAAGCTGGGAACTGTGGAGGGTAACATCTGGAAATTCTGCCCAGTACATAACTGGAACTGACTGAAGCTATCAAGATCTTTGGAGAAGGATTATTCACTAGTGAGGCTGATGTATTCTATTATGAGTTCTGATGAATTCCATTTGTTTTTATTTACCTTTAAATAAACTTATGTGCTCTGTGAACCTTATGAACCGTTGTCTTTGCAAGAGGAGGTGTTGACAGCTCACTTGGTATGGACAGATGGTGAGATTGTCAGATTGACTGGGTGGGGGCAACAAAGCAAAGAAACGAGAAAACACGTCATATGTCCCCAGGTCCTCTGTGTTACATGAGAGCCTCTGAAACAAGTGAAACTTACTTATATAATTTTTACTATTTCAGTTCCCTCTGTAACATGGGTCACTCATTTCGAACCAGTGTAAATTTTGCTTCAGTCAATCAGTGAGTCGACAAGTCTTTATTAAGTGCTACTACATGTCAGGCACAGTACTAAGCTTTAAGGATATAAAGAAAGGCAAAAACAGTCCTTGCCTTCAAGGTGCGTATATTCTAATGGGGAAGACAACATGTAAGTTGTTGTTCGTCCATTTTTGAAGACAACCAATGACATCATGTGTGATGTCTTGACTTGAAAGTAAATTGGATTTATGTGAGACAGAGCTGCTCAAAGTTGTCAGCCTCACTCTCTCTTCCTGAGTCATTAAAGTCCAGTGGCAAGACAAAAGTCAAGACAACTGGCAATGGGCCAGGATGCAGTGGATGACCTTGGCATCTTTGATGTCTGACCAAGCTCTAAGTGCTCCACAGTATCTGCTTTGGCTGACTTCATGGTTGTTGGAGCAAATTGTTCTCATCTGCCCATTCTGCTGGGGGAGGTCTTCACATGCTTGGGATAGATGTCCCTTAATTCACTGATGGGTTGGAAGCCCGTTAGTTACCCTCAATTTGGTTTAGCTGGTCTGCCAACATGGTTTACCAGGGTACGGTTGCTGCTTATGCTACAGCTTCTTGGAGCCACAGGTGAGAACTAGATGAAGGTGAACACCACAAGGTGAATGAGCAGCCCTGAAAAGGGCTTAGGAGTCCTCATGTCAGAGGAAAGGTGGTAGTAGCTGCAGGGAAGGATCCTCCAAGGATTCTAAAAGGTAGAGGTAAGGAGGGGCACAGCCATTAGAAAGATCTGGAGACAGGAGATGGTGCTTCATGTGCAAGAGTCAATCAGCCAGTCAATAAACATCTATTAATTGCATACAATGTACCAGGAACTGTGCTCAGCTTTATTATCATATTTATTAATTATATACGTGCACATATATATCACATTTATCATATACATGTACACATATATCATGTACATAAACACACACGCATATATGCATATACACACATATATAAAATTTACTGCTTGATTGAGGTTCTTTTTTAATATGAGATATCTGTGATTTCAGAAAGTAATAAAATCACTACTTTAGGGTATCTACTCAACCACTCCAAGAACAGATTTAACTGTTATCTGTCTACATTTATAAAATCTCCGTAGTTCTATTTACTTTGATTTGCATAGTTAGAAGCTTCCCCATTTTCCCATCCTCCCATGGAAGAAACCCACTTTTTTTTTTTCCAGTCGTAGGCTATGTGCTTTGTCTTTAGGATCCCAAATGGCTGAATGTTTCAGTATAGAAAGATGTTTTGGCTGCATTTTTAGTAAGTCATAGAATGTAGAGCTGGAAATGACCTTAGAGATCATTTAGTCTAGTGCCTTCATTTTAAAGGCAAGACAAAGTGAGGCCCAGTGAAGCCACCTGCTCAAAGTCAGACAACTACTTAGTGAAAGTGATAGGACTTGAACCCAGACCTCTGGGTTCCCATAGGTGAAGCTCACCATCTCAGGTTTCTGGGATATGGATAGAAATACCATATCACTTCCTGTAAAAAAAAAAAAGGCCAAATAGTTTGGAATATATAGAACAGTTAAGAAAATACTTTTCAGTAAATTAGCTGTAATGGAATAAAACATGGAAGCTAAATTAAAATGTAAAATTCTTCCCTTTTATTCCTGTTATAATTATAAGCACAACATGCATTTGGTGTTTTACATAACTTATTTTATTTGAGTCTTAAAACTATAATGTAGGTACTATAAACTATTATCACCCTTTTTATGTATGAGTAAATATAGACTCATTGAGGTTAAGTACCCTACCATGTGGGCGGCTGGTTGGCATAGTGGATAGAGAGCTTGGCCTGGAGTCAGGAAGAATCATCTTTGTGAGTTCAAATCTGGCCTCAGACACTTACTAGCTGTGTGGCCCTGGGCAAGTCACTTAACCCTGTTTGCCTCAGTTTCCTCATCTGTAAAATGAGCTGAGGAAGAAAATGGCAAACCACTCCGGTGTCTTTGCCAAGAAAACCGCAAATAGGATCACAAAGGTTGTACATGACTGAACAGCAGCAGGCCACCGTACTGTGACCAGTGGGATTGAAGCGGGGTCTTTTGATGCAAAGTCCAGTGCTTTTTCCACTGTGCCATGTTGCTTCTCAATCACTTACTCAGGCTATACACCTCATTGGTGTATTTTTGATTATTTCCATGCTCAAGAACATATTGCATGAACAGGATATGTGGAAATGAGCCAAGTAATTTCCTGTGGTTTCATTAGATGCCCAGCCCTTCCTGTAAAGAAATTATGGCTTAAAGGGGAGATAGAACGGGCCAACCAATTCAACAAATATATGTCATGTTCTCCTAGGATATGCCTTCTGTGAGTCAGGCGCCTTTGGAGACTGAATTAGCCATTGTGGATTTCCAGAGTACGGTTTAATAATAGCTTTAGGGACCAATTCAATGTCCATGACTATAGATGGGAGGAAGAACAAGGAAACAGATATTCAGAAGGCTTTAGCTGAAGTTCCAGAATAATAGGATTACTAGCCTGAGTGTTTAAGAGTCTTGAGTTTGAGCTCCTACATTAATTAGAATGAAGACAATGTAAATAGTGCTTCTTGTATCTTAGTTGTTATTATAATTTTGATGTTGTTGTGTCCAACTCTCCAAGACCCCATTTGGGGTTTTCTTGGCAAAGACACCTGAGTGTTTTGCCATTTCCTTCCCCAGCTCATTTTACAGATGAGGAAACTGAGGCAAAGAGGGTTAAGTGACTTGCCCAGGGTCACACAGCTAGTAAGTGTCTGAAATCAGGTTGGAACTCAGGAAGATGAGTCTTCCTAACTTCAGGCTCTGCCCTCTGTGCCACCTAACTGCCCTCCCAAAGGAACACCGGTATCCAGAGGACAGCTTTTGTTGCAGGGAGAAGCTTGGGGTTATTAGAAGCACTGCACCATTCCACGAATGCATTTCCACTCTGCTCTTCCTATGTAGTTCTGTTATCAGGTGATCACCATGACCAGCACTCTCTGGCAGTATTCTCGAAAACAAGTATTTGTGATCTATAGGCACAAGGCTTTGTGTAGTTTACATTCCTTTAAGCAGCTAGATGGTGCAATCGCTAGAGTGGAGGACCTTGAATCAGGAAGACTTGCATTCAAATCCTGCCTCAGATACTTACCAGCTGTGTGGTCCCAGGGAAATTGCCTCATTTCCCTTATTTCTAAAATGGGGATAATAATAGCAAATTACAAAGGAAACCAATTATATTGATATACAATATATTGATATATACAAGAATTTTTTTATAAATTTATAAAAAATTATGTATACTTTATATATGATATTACATGATATATTATTAAATATATACATAGAATTATGTTGTTATATATTATTAAATCTATAAATTCACTATTTTTATAAATTCAATTTAGGAGCTCCCTGGAGAGTTTCCTAGGGCCCTGGGAAGTTGATTGGCTTGCCAAGGGTCACACAAACAGAAGTTGAACCCAAGTCTTTCTACTTGATCTACTCTCTATCCTCTATACACTGGTGCTTCTTCTATGATGTGACCAAATGTCCTATGAAGTTATGTTTGTTGTTGTCCTTGGATACATGATCAACCTAATTCCATTAACTTCTTCATTTGCTTTCCCAAGGAGGAGAACATACCAACCATCCTTCCACTTACCTTTTGGCTTCTGGTTGTTCTCATAATGAGAATCAAGATTGATATGATTTTGACTAATATGGAAATATGTTTTCTATAACTTCAGATATATAGTTGATATGGTCTGCCTTCTCAAGGAGTGGGGGAGGGGCAGTAGGGAGGGAGAGAATATGTAAGTCAAAATTTTAAAAAATGAATGTTAAAAATATAACTGGGAAGCGGGCAGGTAGGTGGTGCAGTGACTAGAGCACTGGCCCTGTAGTCAGGAGGATCTGAGTTCAAATCTGGCCTCAGACACTCAACACACTTACTAGCTATGTGACCTTGGGCAAGTCACTTAACCCCAATTGCTCTGCCTTCCCCCCTCCAAGAAAAATGTAACTGGGAAATATTTATGGGATATAAAATATTTTAAAAAAAGATTGATATAATTCTCTTCCTTTGAGATTTCACACAGAATACCTATAGTTAATGTTTATAGACTACAACACTGATTCTTAGCTTTCTTTAACCTTTATTTCTGTTCTTTTGCCTTTCAGTCTGCCAAAGTTCAAGGGGCCTTTGTAAGACTGAGGACCTTTTTCTATTTCTATTTATTTCATCAGTTGGCATGGCCAAAGAATTCAACACCAAGTGGAGCAATGGGGATGAGTCTCCTAGTACTTAGCTAAGTTGGCCCTTAAAAATCCATTTCCTTGAGAAAATGAAGATCTAATTTATGTATTTCATTTTTACTTATCCCTATGTGACAGCTTCTGAAAGTTTTATTCATTACCACCCAGGATTTTTTGTCAAGAAATAAAAAAATGAATTTATTGTG
This sequence comes from Trichosurus vulpecula, assembly GCF_011100635.1. Taxonomy (NCBI): domain Eukaryota; kingdom Metazoa; phylum Chordata; class Mammalia; order Diprotodontia; family Phalangeridae; genus Trichosurus; species Trichosurus vulpecula. Next base: position 289,517,837 of record NC_050574.1, on the reverse strand, counting down.
ATTTAACAAATAGTTATTCAATGCCTACTTAAGCAATGCCTTGAGTTAGTGGGGCCATATATCTATATCTATACACCTATATCTATATATCTACACACATATATACCACAGACCCTGCTCTCAAAGAACATATAGTCTAATTTTTTCTAATTCTCTTTTTAACTTACGAAATAAAACAAGCATTTCCGTAACCTAGTATAACAAAAAAGATGATTGCACATGAAATTGCAAATCTACTATGCATAACTTGCTATTCCTTTCAAATGTACAACAAAATTATCATGTCAATTTCTTTTTTTTCTTTTTTTCTTCCCTCCTCTTCCTCTCCCACCCCACCCTAGCGATGGCTACCATTAGACACAAATAGGTTCTTATAATCTAATATGAGGAAAAACATGTTCATAAAAAAGTTCATCCAGAAAAAGAACTGATAGAGTATGTATAGAATAATGTTACATATATATATTTGTGGGGAGGAAAGAAAAAAAAGGGAAAAAAGAAATTTACATGATAACATTGCTGTATATTTGAAAGTAATAGCAAGTTGTGCACAATAGATCTGCAGTTTCATGTGTATAAATTAACATTTTTTTTAAAAGTTCACTTTTTTTTTGAGGAAAATACCTAAAAGAGGTCCAGGCAAAGTACTGTATTTTCCCATGTATAAGACGCTCCCAAGTATAAAATGCACCTTAATTTTGGGGCCTGGAATTTGAAAAAAAAATGTACTACATAAAGTTATTGAACTCAAGTTTTATTCATCTGCTCATAGCTTTCAAGCATCTTTTGGGCAAGTTTGGTGTGTGTACGCATTCCGTTTCATAAACGTGAAGCACCAATTGTGTCCTTCTTTGAAATCAGTAACTTCTTTTTCATCAGCAATTCTTCTTGCCTCATGCTGAACCATCTTTGTGGACACAGGAATTCCAATTGCCCTTTGCTCTTCAATCCATATCTTCAATTCCCTCTCTAAATCAGGCCATTTTGCTGACTTGCCTCTCATGGCCTTCTTCTGCTGTGGCTTTTTCAGTATGGTTTCTTCTTCCTGTAGTCAGTCTTGGATTGTTTTCTCAGTTGGAGGAGAACCAAACTTACGTTCAGCAGCACAATTTCTGTTCACTTTTGCAAACTGGATCACTTTTAACTTGAATTCAGCACCATATGAAAATCTTTTCTGAGCCATTTCTGGGCAGAACGTGGCAAAATGTAACCTAATATACCAGTAACAAATGTGAAACAATGAGCGCAAAGACAACAAGCTTGAAAAAGCAGGAAATGCAAGTAAAAAAAAAATCTACAACCACTGTATAAGACACATCCAGTTTTTAGAACCCCAAATTTTTTGGAAAAAAAAAGTGTGTCTTATACATGGGGAAATACGGTAATCTGAGAACCTAGAGGAGACAGAAATCAGTTTCTTTTGGAAAGTTGGGCCATCCGGGAAGGCTTCTTGGAAGAAGACACTTGCCTTAGTCCTTGAAGTCTGAGACTCCTTTCTTGTAGTGGAGAATGTAGTCAGTCAAGTCAACAAGCATTTATTAATTGTTTACTGTGTGTCAAAGGATCAATGGTTGGTGAGGAAGCTTTTTATTAGGCCCCACATTTTCTGAAGTCACTGATTTTAAAAGCTCTCTCTCTCTCTCTCTCTCCTTCTCTCTCTCTCTTTCTCTCTCTCTCCCCCCTTCCCTCCCCCCTCTGCTGCTGCTCCCCATTATTCATACCATACTTAGTGAAATAGAAATCAACTCTGTGGCTGCTTACTATTTATTATTAATAATCTTCCTCTTTGAATACCTAGATGTTCCCTCCTCCTTTCCCCCTTTCTCTCTTCCTCCATCAGTATCCCTCCCTTCCCTTTTTTTTTTCTGATGGGGCAAATGGTTGACCTTACCAGGGAAACAAAATAATTGGTATAAATTTAAAATTAATAGCAACGTTCCTTTTGTCTGCATGTAGAATGCTGGGGAGATGAGACGTTCTCAGAATATTTTGCCACTCCTAATGTTAAGTCTAATATGCTAAGGGGAAATTATAGTAATTTTTCCCTAAACCATGGTTAAGAAGGCTCTTATAATGGCAGTGTAACAAGGAGGGATGTGAGGATTATGTCATTAATAACAGAATGGGAACCGCCTAATCCTGGGGTTGGAAGCTAGCCACAAAAAACTAGACTGGCTGTGAAAGCTGGCAAGTCTTGAGGGTCTGAGGTTTCTGTTTAATAACATCAGTGTCCACTCTAATTTCCCCAGTTGTATTCTTCTCTTTCTTCCTTTAAAGGAAAATTCTGGGATGGTACCCAGACTCTGTTCTGCCTTCAGTGGCTTTAGATACGACTCTCGTCACTCACCATTTCAGCCTTTCAATGTTTTACATTGGTTGTTTGAATTTATAATAAGTTCCCACCACTGAAAAGTGCTGGATCACATGTATGTATTTTAAACAGTGATGATTAAAATAAATAAAATTAACTTTCTATGAATAATATTGAAACCTTCCCTCAAACAGTCAACAATAGCTTACATTTGGATGGTTCTTTCTTCACAATAACCTATGAGGTGGGTACTATACGTACTATGTGTTACAGGTGAGCACCTTGGATGATCAGAGACGTGAGGAGACTTGCCCACCTGAGACATAGAAGGGTTGGGGTTTGAAATCAGATGCCTGGATGCCCAACATAGCATTCTTTCTGTATCACCATGTTTCCTCCAACAAATGAACAGCAACCATACTAAGTACAACCACCTACCACCAATCTCTCAATCAGCCACCCCGAGACAAAAACACAACAAATCACATTTGTATTGTGCTTTAAGATAGAAATATTTTCCTTATACCAACTTTTATGCTGTATCAGCTTCTGTGGGGAATTCCAAAGAAACATAAGTCATAGTACCTAGTTTTCCTTATAATCACAGACTCAGAATCATAGAATGCTAGAGCTGGCAGAGATCATAAAGATTGTCTAGTAAAACAATCTTATCACTATCACCATTATCATTACCATCATCATCATCACCATCATCATCATTATCACCACCACCACCATCATCACTACCATTATCATCAGTATCACCATCACCATCATCACCATCATTACTGTCATGATCACCATTTTCTTCATCATCGTCATCATCATCATCATCATCATCATCATCATCATCACAATTTATATAGTGCTTGAAGGTTTGCAAAGTGTTTTACAGTTTCTCATTTTAACATATGAATAATCCAAAGCCCAGAAAAAATTTTCTTGCCAGAAGTCACTGAGTCAGTAGAATTAAAATGCTGTCTCCAGTCTTTTGTACTCCATTCTATTCACAGCTCAAATCATGTCACTTTCCTGCTAAAAAGAGCCCTTAATGGTTTCTCATTGCCTTACAAATAAAGTTAAAATTCCTTGGTTTGGTAGTCAAAGTACTCCACAGTCTGGCCCTAGATTATCTTTCCAGGTTTATCTCTCTTCTGTTGTTTACTTATGCATTTTATTCTAAAAAGAAATGGGATTGTTAATCTAATTGTTAAGCTAGATGGTACAGTGGATAGTGCGCTAGGCCTGGAGTCAGGACCCGAGTTTAAATCCAGCCTCAGACACTTACTAGCTGTGTCACCCTGGGCAAGTCACTTAAACCTGTTTGCCTCAGTTTCCTCCTCTGTAAAATGAACTGGAGAAGAAAATGTCAAACCACTCCAGTATCTTTGCCAAGAAAATCCCAAGTGGGGTCACTGAGAGTTGGACACAACTGAAATGACTGAACAAAAAGAAAACCTTTTCCCTTACACACTTCATGCTCTCCTGTTTCCATGCCTTTGGTTTTGGTTTTCTCTTTAGCTGAATGCCCTCTACTCCATTCTCATCAGAGCAGAGAATCCTATGCATTCTTCAATGCTTAGTTCAAATGCCATCTCTTCTATGAAGTCTTTCCTGATGACCCTTTGTTGGAAGTGCCCTCTTTCTCTGGTGAGTTTCTTTAGCACGTGTTTATATTACCAATACAACATTTATCACATGGTGTTTTATATTTTAGTTATTCTTCTGTATGGCATAGATCCCTTATCAGGCTGTAAGTTACTCAATTCTAGTCAACTGAATTAACCTGATAGTTCATGAAACATTCCATAACATTATGTATGTGTGTATTTATCTATCTATTTATCTATCTGTCTATTTATCTGTCTATCATCTATCTATTATCTATCATCTATGTATCAATCATCTATCAATCATCTATGTATCTATCTATCTATGTATCTATCTATCTCCAAGAGAAGATAAATGTGTTTCATCATCTATTTTCTGGGAATAAGATTGATCATTGCAATTAATAACAAGTTCAGGTACCTTTTGGTGCTTATGTATGTAAATGTTCATATGCATGTGCATTTAGTGCATGTATGTTTACATATATGCAGATATATGTATACAAGCTAGGGGCATTATGGAACAATGCCTGCACCTATTTAACCTTTAGGCTGTCAAACACTCATCCTTGCTGTTATATCAGAAGTGCTTAACCTTTTCTGTGTTATGAACCCCTTTTGGCAGACTGATGAAGTCTATGAATTTCTCATAATAATACTTTAAAATAATTGAAGCAAATGCTAAGTTTCATTTAGGCTTGTGAAAATAAAGATGTAATTTTTTTCTCGTCCAAGTTCACTGACCATCTAAAATCTATCTTGAGTCTGTGCACTCCAGGTAAAGAATTCCTGATTATGATGCTACCTACCACCTGGTGTGATTTGGAATATCGGTTGTATTCCTGAGATCTCTGTTAGGTTCTATGGAAGTTGATACCACACCACACTTTCACTTTGCCCTTGTGGAGAGAGAACAAGATTCCTATTCCTTAGTCTCAGGGCTTAAAGATTTGGTGCCGATTTGACCAGCCAGGTCTCAGTTCACTTTTAGGAAACCTCTTCCCTCCATCCTGTTGAGTTTCAATGAAGATCATTTGCAAGACATAATTTATATAGACCTTTAATTATAACATTAGAAGTGAATAAAGAAAATTGCATCAATTCACACCGTGTAGCCAACTCCTCTCAGCCTCTTCAAGCCTCCTTCGGTCAAGCCCAAACCTCCTTTTGTCAAGTAAAGCCAAAATTATCCAAGAACTCAGAGGCCATCGACTCTAGCTCCCTACTTTTCCAGATGAGAAACTTTAGACACAGAGAGGTTAAGAGACTTGCTCGAGGTCACACAGTTGCTAAGCAGCAGGATTTGAACTTAGGTTTTCCTGACTTCAGCTTTTGTGCTGTATCCATTATTTCTCCACAGCTTTCTAGAGGAGCTTGTAGCGTTTTTACTCTGGGATTTTCCCACTCATGGTAAAAATCTCTTGGAGGTCCACTGTTCAGTGTTAGTCAGAGGTTATGGGGGTGGAAATGGGGAGGCAATTAAAGAAACGAGTTCTGTTTCTCTTCCCTTCTTTCCTTCTCCTGCCTCCTCTTTCCCTCCTTCCTTCTTTTTTCCCTGTCTTCCCTGTCTCCCCATTCCGCTGTCTTTCTTTTTCTCCCTTTCCCTTACCTCCCCCCCTACCAATATCCTATCAGTGTGGCCATGCGCTCTGCTGGCAGGCTGGATCAGGCTGAGCGCCTCATCTGAAGAACCTATTCCTTGATCCCCTGCCCCCTTTGCCACTGGAAAAAATGAGAAGAAAAGATTTATTTTTCCTGCACTGCCTAAACAGCCTGGGCTGACACAGTTGTATCCAACCAGCCAGAGGAGAGGGGTGTTACAAACCCCCACCAGCCAGGGTCCATTTTCCCCAAGGCTCTCTTTCATGCTTGGCACAGTTTCTCTTTTTAAAATGCCTATCCTCTTACTATTTCTGTTATTTCCCTGGCTTTAAAGCCTTGTTGGTGGGGCCCACAGGTTTGCCCCCTGCCTAGGTGAGTTACAAATGGATGGATTGTAGACTTTAAACAAACTAGGAATAAACAGACCCTTCTCTGCATTGAGAATTATAAATAATAGAATTGCACAGGAGTTGGTGTTTGGGTCAGTTTTTTATAAAACATTTTTAAAAAAAGAAATTAGATCATCTGGAAGAGAGAATACACAGGGGAAATCTTCGAGTGTGTTTGTAGGAGACACTAAATTTTTTCTAGTTAGTGAAATGCCAACCCAACAGAATCTGTAGGAAGATTTCATAGGGCTACGTGAATAGGCACAAAAGTGGCACATGAGTTTTGGTGTGTCCAATTAGAAAGGAAGCTATTTGAGAACACACACACACACACACACACACCAACTCTGTCCTAGTTAGTACCTTCAAAGGCATCAAGGAATCACCTATATTCAGTTTCTTGATGCCATCAGCCCTCAGTGCTGATGGGACCTCACAAGTCCCAGGTATTGCTGAGCTACACATACCTGGATTTTCCCATGTGAGGTAATTTGAAACAGGACCTGTAGTGGAAAGAGTATAGATTCAGTCCTCAAAGGCCCTTAGGTTCAAATCCTGACCCTGCCATTTACTACCTGTATGACACTGAGCAAGTCATTTTATTCCTCGGGGCCTTAGTTTCCTCATAAGTAAAATAAGGATATTAAACTTTAACATTTACATAGCGTTTACTGTGTGCCAGGCACTGTGCTCTTTGTTATCGTTCAGTCATTTTCAGTTGTGTTTGGCTCCTTATCACCGCATTTGGGGTTTTCTTGGCAAAGATAATGGAGTAGTGTGCTGTTTCCTTCTCCAGTTCCCTTTTATAGATGAGGAAACTGAGGCAAACAGGGTTAATTGAATTGACCAGGGTCACACAGTTGTAAGTGTCTGAGGCCAGATTTGAACTTGGGAAGATGAGTCTTTCTGACTCTAGGTTGGGCTCTCTATCCACCGAGCCACTTAGTGCCACTCCTAGGCACTATGCTAAGCACTTTATGATGATCTCATTTTATCCTGACAATTCTGGGAGGTAGGTTCTATCATTATCCCTATTTTACAGATGAGGAAACTGAGGCAAATGGCAGGTAAGTGACTTGCCCATGGTCACATAGCCTTTTAAGTATCTGAGGCTGCATTTGAACTCAGGTCTGACTCCAGGCCCAGTGTTCTATCCACAGCTCCACTTAGCTACCCCAGTAGAAGAGAGTGGTGCAACAGAAAGAATGCTCTATTTGGAGTTATAGGACCTGACTCATGTTTGAATCCTGACTCCTGACTCTGTGATTTTGAACAAGCCATTTAATGTCTCCAAGCCTCAGTTTCCCTCCTGTGTAAAATGAGAGGGTTGGATTAGATGATTGCTAGGGTCCCTGCCCTCTAAGATCCATGAGCAGTAAGGGTACAAAGAACAAAGCAGAAAAATGTCAAGCTCCCCAGTGGTGTGCTATTTCCATGTCTCACCATCCACAGCCTAATGACAGTGAACTCAGGAACAGTGTAAGGGGGCTGCAGGGAGAAGGCCCTGTTGTAATAAAGTCTGACCTCAGCATGTTGCTTGTCAGAAAGCAGGAACAAAAGCAACATACATTATTAAAAATAGCCACATAGCCCATGGCAGATCAGCCTTGCTGCCTTTCCTGTTTTCTTTTTAGGTCATACAATACTCAACACAATGACAAAGGAAAACTTATTTGTTAAAAACACACACAAACGTACACATACAATATGTAGCAGACATCTCCCTCTCAATATAAAGGGAGAGGGAAAAGAGAGATGATGAGAGAGAGACAGAGGGGGAGGGAAAGAGGGAAGGGAAGAGAGGGAGAGATGGAGAGAGAGAGAGAACACATTACTTTTTAGAGATGTCACAAAATATATTTCTTCTACTGTGGTGGCATGGAGATAAACTTTATTAGGGAAAAAGTAATGCAGTTGGGAAAGAGACCTGTAAACTCAAACTATGTTTAGGGCACTTAATTATGGGCTTTACATGGCAGCTGTGTCTTCATAGGCAATAAAATAAAATAAAATAAAAAAACATGCCTTTTGCAGCTCATATTTCAAAGAGGAAAAATGTTAATGTAGGTGTTAGGGCTGTCTATGGGGAGATGGCTGATTCAGTGGAGCAAGGTGAGAATTGGTGGTGAAGGAGAGTGTGAATAACCCTCCTCCTTCCTTTGTGGTTCATAAAGAAATGGAATCAGAAATAGGGGAGTGGGTGTCAGTCAGAAAACATTTATTAGTGTCTGTTGTATGCTTTCATAACTTCTGCTCTGGAACTTTATTGCACCGAGTTCTGTCCTCTGAGGCGAAGCACAATATACTTAGTCTCTCTTCCACATCATAGATTACTTGACAACTAGCAAGTCCCCCTAATGGTTCTTTTCTCCAGAACATTCCCTGTTCCTTCAGCTGATTCTTGTGTATCATGGCCTCTGGTCCTGGTCATTCTCTCCTGGATGCATTTCAGTTTGGTGATATTCTTCCTAAAATACAGCGTCCAGCACTAGCCACAATACTCTTGATGTGGTCTGACCAGAATTCAGTAGGACCATCACCTTTCTTGCTGTGGACACTGTGCCTCTATTAATGAAGACTAAGGTCCCATTAGAATTTGTGGCTAATGTGATCTCGCTCAGGCATCAATAATTCTGTCCTGGTATTTGGGAGCACCCCCAACAAACTTCTGCCCAGGAAAATATTTTTAGGGTTGGAAGGGCCCTTGAAGCTAATCTAATCCATTTATTATTATTACCATTTTCAAAGAAGAAACAATGCTAAGACACATTACATGACTTGCCCAAATTCACCCTAATAGTAAGTAGCAGAGTCAAGATATGAACTCAGGGCCTCTGACTCTAAGTCTTGCACTGCACAATTCTGCCCCCACCTCCCTAGTGCAGCTGTCACATTTGGAGAACCATTGGCTTAGGTAGTCTGTCTCTGTGATCATCAGAGGTCACACCTACCCATCCATGTGATTGATTTTTCCCATTTTTTCCCAGGCCACGCAGTAAACTGAACAGCGAAGTGGGTATGGCACCTCTGAGCCCCCCTCGTCAGATGTACCACAACCTTTGCCTTGGTAAACCTTATAAATAATTCTCTGTGTTGAAGTCATGTGTGATTCTGAGAGGGGTGATTGTGCTTGGCAGTGGTGGCTGTTGAGCTGATTGTAAGTGCAGCCACAGGAGCCAACTAGCTGATTAGAGCTGAGATGCAAAAGCCCGATGAATTAGTAATGAGGAGATGGGGAAAAGAAAGAGATTAGGGCAGTGTGCTCATTTATCTTAAGAAAAGATTTTAGGGTTTATAATTGGCTTAAAATTAATAAACTTTTAAATCCTGATGAGTGGCTGATGTAATTAAATCCCGGTTCCCACCTCTACCCCTCCCTCCCCAGGGGTATAATCCCTTAGGGGGAAAAAGTCTTCCCCTAAAGTAATAGTTCAGCATAGTTTGTAAGAGTATTAACAGGTAAGGACTTTGAGTAAGAGGAAAGCCAGACCAGAAAGGGTCGCCAAAGTTATTGTTACGACAATCACTTGGATGTTAAACAAAAATTGTATTTAAAATGAATTTTTTCCCCTAGGAAAATGCAAGAATGCAATATAGTGGAGAGATGGAAGATGATGATAACAAAAATATAAACAATATTGGTAATAATAATCATTTTATCTCCCTGTACAACTGTTAGCTGAACATGAAACATTAGAGAATAATAGCAGGATATCAACTTGTTCCAGGACTGTTCCTGTCTGAGCTCTACTGAGCACACAGATGAAAAGAATGAAAACTCATCTACCATTTAATAGCACAGGCTGGAGATACGAGTCCTGGCTCTTCTATTTGACCAAATTATGTAACTTCACTGTCTCTGTTTCCTCAGGGTTGGACTAGATATTCCCTAAGGTCATTTCTAGCTTTAAAGTTCTACCATTCATTCTTTGGTTAAAATCACATTAAAAGGAATGAAGAGGGGTGGGTGTGTATCAGCGGGGTGTGTGCGTGTGTGTGTGTGTGTGTGTGTGTGTGTGTGTGTGTGTGTGTATTTATGAGACAGAGACAGAGACAAAGACAGAATAAGAGAGGGAGGGAGGAAGGGGGAGAGGGGGAGAGGGAGAGAGAGAGAGAGAGAGACAGAGAGAGAGAGAGAGAGAGAGAGAGAGAGGAGAAAGACCAAGAAAGAAAGAAAAGAGAGGGCAGAGAGGAGGAAGAAGAGAAGTAGGAGGAAGAGGAGGAGGAGAAGGAGGAGGAGGAGAAGGAGGAGGAGGAGTAAGAGAACATATTTTTTCTTTAGAAATTGGAGATAAGCATTACTAGGGTAAGATAGCAACATTCTGTGGTGGCAGCAAACCCCAGATTTATCTGAAATTGCTTACATTTTCTTTTTTTCCCCCCTGATTGGGCTAATTAGAACCGATGGGAGAATTATGTCGATAATGGAGCAGGAACAAGAGAAGTATAAATATGCAATGCAATTAGCTCCTTTTCTTTTTTTTTTTTCTGTGGGTGATGTAATATTGGAGCACATGGGATTTGTGAAAGGCTTGTAACAATGGGCACCATTGACACCCGAGCTGCTGTAGTAATCCATAATTATGGTAGAATATCCTGCCAGTCTTTTGCACGCAGCAAGGTAGAGTGAAATATACTCAAAAAAATACCTAGCAATTTCTCTTATCCATAATTCTTCATAGGGATAACATTTTCTCCTTTTTGTGAAGAAAACCAAGACATGCATTTCTTCTCTGGAACACTGTGAGCTAATGAAAGCTCCGAATAGGAAAGGGTATAGTCCACAGTCAGTTAAATGGAATTATTAACTTAATTTTTGAGTTGGAGAAAGTTACTTTTCAGTATCTTCTGTCCACAGAGGCTGCTACTTTTTTTTTTTTTTGTCGCTGAATGATTGAGGAAGTTTTTAATTTTGTTGAAAGGAGATATTTGAATTTTCTCATTCCTTTCATTGTAGACTAAGAATTTTACCCAGATACTAGTTAAATGGAATTTGGTGATTGTCATGAATGCTTTGACTATTTCTAAATGCATTAGAGTTAAAAAGAAATTATTTTTGTCTACATGTTGCCAAAAGCATTGGACTAGGAGTCAGGAGACCTGTTCTATTCCTGGCTCTGATGTTTGTTTGCTCTGTACCCCTGCTATGACCATTCCTTTGGATCTCATTGATAGAGGTGATAAGGTTTAGATTATGGGAGCCCCCTTGAACTCCCCTTGAATCTTCCCACTAGATGAGGCATTTGCCTGAGGCCATAAGCCTTTCATTATTGCTAGGCCCAAATCTCTAGGCTAGGTTACTCTAACCTAGCCTAGCCCTCCATTGTCTGGCTAGTTTCCTCCCTTGATCTTGTCAAAGTGTTTTTGCCCAAATCTGTTACCCTTAAACTAGCCTAGCCCTACATAGTCTGTTATCTCCAGGTAGCCTTCAGCTACTTCCCACCCTTAATCCATTCTCTTGGTTCCTGGAGTCTGACCTCACCCAGGTCCCATCAAGTGCCTCCTTAGACTCCTCCTCAAGACCCTCCCTAAACCGGTCCTCCCATCACCCCAGGACCACCCTAGATCCCTCCCACAACCTTCCTGTATATAAGTTTCATCCTGCCTCCATGATGGTGCTCAGATTCCATCTACCTCAGGTGGAATCTGGCCCACTTGTGAAAACGAGTGTCACAAAGGGTGAGATTTCTTAAGACAACTCAATATGGCAAATCTGTAATAAACTTTGTCTCTCTTTGGCCATGAGAAGGCTTGAATCGAATTCTTTCGAGCAGGACCCAGCATGTTGGTATTTTGGGGTCTCGACCACCCCTAAAGACATATAGTTCCCTGACCTCTTCAGAGGTATTGCCTCCACCAGGACACCTCGTTGTCCAATTATGCCCTCTCAGACATTGAAATTCTTGTCCTTGTTCTCCTTTGGTTGTCTGTAGAGGGTCTACCCTTCATCTGGGTCCTTTAATGTTTCATAGACACCATTAGAACACTTTGGGCCGTCTACCTGTCATCTTTTAATATATAAGATGTGGGTAACATTTATGTACTGTTGGAAGGTTTGAGAAGTGCTTTATAAATAGTATTTCATTTCAGCATCCCTGGGGAGAAGTTGCTATTGTTATCCATTTTACAGATGAGGAAAGTGAGGCTGAGAGAGGTTCATGTGACTTGCCCAGTGTCACATAGCTAGTAAAGGTCAGAAGATGGATTTGAACTCAAGTTTTCTGATGCTTAAGTTCAGGAATTCATCCATTATATCACTGACCCATTTCCCTTTCTGATCATATATGTTCATGAAGATGGATATTAAGCAATTTCTTACGCAAGAGTCGTTCTTGGTAATATGTTATAGCCTACTCGTACATTCTCTACGGTTCTACCTTGCCCTTCAGGTCACCCGTAATACTGATTTTTCAATATTGGGGTATTTCAAAGCTCACAGAGGGAGAGAGTCAGATGGGGGAAGAGGCCTGGAGTCAGGAAGACCTGAGTTCAAATCCAGCCTCAGATACTTACTAGCTATGTTATCTTGGGCAAGTCACTTGATCTTTGTCTATCTCCGTCTCTTCCTCTGTAAAATGGGCCCAGTAATAGTATTTACCTCCCAGGATTGTTGTAAAGTGCCTGGCACATAGAGGGGATATATGTATATATACATATTAGCTATTATTATTATGAAGGAGGGAGGAAGGGAGAGAGACAGAGACAGAGAGAGTGCTTGAGAGAGAACATGAATAAAAATGAAAGCAGTAACAATTAACAACTTCATTACCAACAAATACCACTATAATTTCTAAATCTGAGCTAGTCTGAGAAGGTCCTGATCCTCCCCTCTTCAGCCTCATCCAGAATTGTGGGAGGGCATAGGTCAGAGAACAGCATCCCTTCCTCAAGGTCCTTATCTTTGATTTTCAGCTTCTCTAATCTGTCTGTGGTTGGGCCAGCGAGTAGAACTGAGGCATTTTCTTTAGGTTGTGGCAAGGGTCACAAGATGGACTTAGATACTGCATCCTAGACTGTGGGAAAGTGCAAGGCGTGGGTTGGGCAGTTTCCCAAAAGGCTGTTAGAGAGGATAAGATGGGAGCTGGCCCTGGTTCAGTATCCTGTTCCAGCACACTGCCATGGAAGCATATCCTGAAGGCTCCCATCATCTAAGCTTAGAGGAAGCATGACAAAGAGACTAGACAGGCCCAGGGACTCACCTAGTACTAAACCTTGAAGTCACATAATAAATCTATCAGAGGGGATAGGGCCAAGACACTATGATCAGTTAACCCTGCTGGCTGCCATATTTAAGGTGGAGGGCTGAGAGTTCAGTGTGATTGCTTTCAGGGCCTCTACTCCCACCTCAGGTATAGCATAGAAGAATTAGTGTGATAATAACTCCCACAACTGTAAAACCAAGAGAAGATGAAAGAAATATTGAGGAGGAGAACCTTGAGCAGCCATCTCTAGTGGAAAAGTTGAAGACATAAGGCAAAAAGCATAGAGCAAAAAGAAGAGAGAATACAAAATACTGTAGGTTGAGCAGCTCAAGATAAAATTCTGGAATAAAAAAAAATTCCAAAATAATTAGAAGTGGAACCCTCGAGAAATGAATAGATTGGCCATAAGGACTCCGAGAGCAGATGGAAGTAATGGAAGGAAGAGTTGAAGCAGGAGATAAATCATGAAATTGGAGCTCTTGAGGAAAAACTTGGAAGGCAACCAAGCAACTTGGAATAGAAGCTGAAAAACTTCATCTAAATAGTAAACACCCTGAAAAATAGAATAAACAATTTAAAAAATTAAATGATATAATAACAATTAGAATAAAGTCAAAAGTCTGAAAAAAATTAAGAGAAACTATGAAGAATATACTGTCAAAAACAGTCAACCTGAAAGATAGAATTAATTTAAGAATCATTGGGTTCTCTGAAAACCATGATAAATGAAACAAATAATTAAAAACTCTTGTATATCATATTTCAAGAAATGTAAAAAATGTCCCAGAGCTCCTAGAAAGGGAGAGAAAAGCTAAAATAGGACCCACAGATCATTATCCAATTAAAAACAACAACAACACAACATAATTTAAACACACCCGGAAATGTATTTGTAAAACTACAGAACTTCTAAGTCAAAGCAAAGAAAAAGGGTAGCAAACAGCCTGGAAGAAAGATGAAATACAAAACTGCTAATGTCAGTCTCACATGGCAAGTATGAAAAAAAGAAAGGAAGACTTGGAATATGACATATCAAAAGGCAAAAGTAAAATGCATACCCAATAACTTATCCTGAAAAGTTGAATATAATTGAACAGGTTAAAAAGAAATGGATATTTAATAGAATTGAGGACTTCTGATTATTGTGAAAATTGGAGGTGGCTAGAATCTTTGAAATACAAATGCAGAAGATAAGAGTAACCTAGAAAGGTAAACAAAATTGAGCAATTCAAAAAAGGCCTAAATAATGAAGAAGAGAAACCTAGAAAACTACACAAGAGTAAAGAACTTAAAAAAACCCAAACAAACCTAAATAAGGATCAAGTGCTTACAAAGAGATGGGGGAAGAGACCATTGTCCCTTCAGAATTCCATTATCTTCAAGAATTAGAGACAATTAGGAAAGACAAACTCAAGACCTAGGTATGTTTTTGTTTGTTTGAAGAGGGAAAAGAAGAGGTAGGGAACCACATACCTGAGAAAGAGTGTTGAGGAGAAAGGAGAAACTTTCTTATAAGGGGGGCATGACTGGAGATTTCACATAGAGGTGGAGTTTGAGGAAGGAGACTTCTTTTAAACCTCACTCTTTTCTGAGATGGGCTCAGGGAAGGTTGGGTTAAAAAAATAATGTAGGAATATAATAGAAAAAAAATTGGGTAGGGATAGGAAGAAGCAAATGGGTTATTTAAAAGAGAAAGTGGAGTTGGGAACAAAAAAGTTACAAGTAAAACAAATTGCAGAAGAATGATTAAAAAGAGCGAAAAGTAAAGAACTGATGGTGTGGGGTAGAAGAAAGGGGGAGAGGATTAGCATCAGAAAATTCCATCTATAGATTACTAATGTTGATTTCATTTCTTTGTTTTTCTCTCATAAACAGTGTGGGAAGCAAAGAGAAGATATATAATAGATCATGAAGGAAGGAAAAAACAAACCTAAGTCATAACAATGAATGTATATGAAATGAACTCACATATATCACAGGGTGGTGGCAAAATAGATTAGGGAGATCCCAGTAATATATTGTTTACATGAAACATTTATTTAATGCTATTAAAAATATTCACATAATTAAAATGAGAAGTTGGAAAAAGAATCCATAGTTGAATCTGCAAAAGCTAAGGTTATGATCTCAAGAGAGGACTATAATAAGGATAGACATGGTTAAAAGAGATAAACTATATATAAAATTTCATTATTTGTAAAGTCATTATAGATAATGAAACAACAGTAATACTGAATTATGTATATGCAACAAATGGCCTAATATTTATAAATTTAAAGGAAAAAAACCTATCAATGTACGAGGAGAGATATTAAAACAATAATAATTGGCAACTTCAATATCCCTTATCAGATCTAGACAAATTTAACAGAAAAATAAACAAGAGAAGAATTAAGGACTTGAATAAAATTTTGGAAAAATAAAGTATGATAGTCCTCTGATGATTACTGAATGGGAATGATGAGGAGTATATATATTTTTTAAATTTGGATGGCAGTTTTACGAAAATTGACCATATCTTAGGGCAAAAAGAATTTGTAGACAAATGTAGAAAGGCAGAAATATTAAACATATTTTTTATAAACTACAGTGTAATAACAATTGTAATCAATAAGGGTGATTTGAATAAAAGGTTTCCTATTGAGATAAGATAGCATAATCTTAAATAGTGAGTGATAGAACATAGAAATAAATAATTTTAGTTAAAAAAAGTCATGAGACAACAGAGCAAAACATTTGACATGGAGTCAAAAAAAGTCCTTTGGGGACATTTGTACTACAAAATCCTTTCAAAAATGAAGATCCTTTCTAGCTCTAAATCTATGGTTTTTTGAAGAAGAGATCAACATATTGAATATACAACTAAAACACTAAAAAAAACAAAAAACAAAAAACAAAAACAAATTAATCTCCCCTAAGCAGAAAAAAAAAAATTCTGAAAAACTACAGAATTGCAGAGTTGACAAAAATAAGCTGGTTGTTTTGGTGGGAAAGTTAATAAAATAGATAAATCATGTTATTTTGAATCTTTTAAATACAAGAGAGAGAAAGCTCTAATCAAAATAAAAATGAAAAAGATGTATATTCAATAGATAAGGTAGTCAAGGAAATTGTTGGACATTTTGGGGCCCAGATATGTGCTTTACCTCTCCCTGTTTGGGTACTAGGATCATATTTATATCATAGAAGGCACCTTATCAGACTCTATCTAACTTGATTTGTAAACAATTGATGAAATATGGGAGTTCAGAATTTATTTTTAAGTCCATTCAGGCTTGGATTCCACCCTTGTCCCTCTCCCCACTCCTGTTGCTCCTGCCCTTTGGGGATTTTATTTATGACTTGTTCACTTTTTGTTTCTGAAATTGGGTTGCTTAAATTCTCTATTTAAATTATGTTAGTTTGGGTGTTTCATATTTTTTTTGGTCACTTAAGTTTTCTGAAATTGA
Source organism: Trichosurus vulpecula (assembly GCF_011100635.1). NCBI lineage: Eukaryota > Metazoa > Chordata > Mammalia > Diprotodontia > Phalangeridae > Trichosurus > Trichosurus vulpecula. The sequence goes on along the minus strand of NC_050574.1, from coordinate 289,501,274 downwards.
AGGAATAAGTATAAACAAAAGAGACAAAATTGTCTCTTGTTGCAGATAGTGATGGTTTATTTAGAGGATCCTAGAGATCCAATGAAAAAAATTAATCAAAACAATTAATTATTTCAGTAAAGTAAAACCCACAAAAATCATCTGCCTTTTTATAAATTACTAATGAAACCAATGCCAATCAAGCCAAAAGGCAGTCACTTCATAAAACTAGACAAAAGAGTAACAAAATTTGTCTGGTGGAACAAAAGGTCAAGAATCTCAAGAGAATTAATGAAAAAAGGAGAATTATAATTATGAGTTCTCAAATTATACCACAAAGGCAGTGATCATCAAAACTATTTGGTACTTGTTAAAAAAACAGTAAAATGGATCAATTGGACAGATTAGGTAAGCAAGACCCAGAGACAACTGAACTGAGCAGCCTGGTATTTGATGAACTCAAGGACATCAACTACTGGGCTAATGACTCCCTAATTAAACAGAAACTAGGAAAATTAGTTTGGTCAAAAATGCAGTTTGGTCAAAATTTAGTTCAGACTGATAACTCATGGCATCTACAACAAACTCCAAATGAATACATGACCTGAAAACAAAAGCTTGTGTCATTTAAAGAAAGAAAAAGGCTGCAAAGGAGACACTATGCAATCATGGCCAGGGGAGAATTCTTAGCTGAAAAAGGGAGAAAGATGATCATGGAAGATAAAATGGACAATTTTGATTACACAAAATTGAAAATCTTTTCCATGGATAAAATCAATGTAAGTAGAATTAAGAGAGAAACAATTGGACAAATATTCGCAGCAAATATCTGTGATAAAGGTCGGATATTCAAGACATATAGAAAATTGATATAAATGTATAAGAGCCATTCCCCACTGGATGTGGTAAAAAGAACATAAATAAGCAATTTTTAAAAGAAGAAATTCAAATTATCAGCCACCATGTGAAAGAATTTTCTTCCTTCCTTCCTTCCTTTTTTCTTCCTTCCTTCCTTTTTTCTTCCTTCCTTCCTTCCTTCCTTCCTTCCTTCCTTCCTTCCTTCCTTCCTTCCTTCATTTTTTCCTTCCTTCCTTTTCCCTCCCTCCCTTCCTTTTTTCCTTCTTTCCTTCCTTCCTTCCACCCCCCAATAGAATTTTATTCACTGACAATTCTATTTCATTTTTTTACCTCTCCATTTCCTGGCACAATGAATTATAAGTGCTTAATAAATGTTCATTGAATGGGATTGAATTGAATATGGAAATCATTTCAACACAAGTTGCCTATATATGCTCCAATCATCAATGACTAAGAGCAAAGGTTTTGCAAATTAGAGGAAGGAATAAAGATGTGACCTGGAGAATGATAATGATGATGATGATAATGATGATGATGATGGTGATGATAATTTATACTTCTATAGCTACTTGAGGTTTACAAAGTGCCTTCCTCATAACAACACTCTGAAGTTTTTAGTACATTTCAGTACATTTTACTGCTGGGTAAACTGAAGTCAAGGGTATATATAACTAACTCAGGGGTCCCCCCCCCCACTAGTCAAGTTTAGAGCTGGGATTCAACTCCAGGTCTCCTGAGTCTAGAGCTGTATGGCAAACTTCCTAGCCCCCAGTTTCCTTATCTGTAAGATGAAGGGATAGGATTCGATGGTTTTCAAGACTTTTTCATTTCCAATACTCTGTTATTCTACGAATCTATCTCCCGCTTCCCTCTCCTTTCCTTTCCAACTACACTTGTACAACTATACTTCAAGAAAACCTAAAATATGAAAACTGGAATTTACAAAACCTAAAATATTAGACACTGAGCATATGCTTTACACTAGGTTTCTTTACAGAAGGATTCATCCTAGGATTGTTTCAAAGTGTTAGCTTTCCTACTGCATTAAAAAAATATAATAGGATTTATAAAATTTGACATCTACAGAACATCTGTTGGAAAAAGTGTGGTATAACAGGAGATGTATCAGCATTCCATAGATGAAACCCCCACCCCCACTTGATTATCAGTGACTTTATTGTTTGAAACTGTGACTAAGCACGACTTTGAGAGTCTATGCCAAATTTTCCACATTTATTCTGGATTTAGTTAAAGAAACAACATATAGTTCTGAGACCCAGATTCCAGAAGCTCCACCTTTCCACAGTGCTTGGTATATAGTAGGGGCTTAATGAATACTTGTTGATTGATTGTTCACCAGTATTAACATCCCTTAAATGAGTGTTAAGTATTCTTGAGAGTAGGAGAATCATAAAATCTGAGAGCTAGATAGGACCATAGAAAGTGTCTAGTCTAACCTTTTCTTTTATAGAGGAAGAAACCAATATTCATAGAAGTAAAGTGATCAAGAAAAGCAAAGTATTATAGTGGTAAGTGTGCTGTCCTTGGAATCAGAAGAGACCTGGGTTTAAATTCCACCTCTGACACTTACAAGTTGTGTGATGATTTAATTAATGGTCGTTTAATGCCTTTGAACCTCTATTTCTTTAATATGCAAAGTAGAGCCTACAGTTACCTTCATTATCTCTCCCCTCTCTCCTCCTCTCCCCTTGCCTCCCCTCCCCCTCCCCTCCCCTTCTCTGTCTCTGTCTCTGTCTCTATCTCTCTTTCTGTCTCTCTCTCTCTCTGTCTCTCTCTCTGTCTCTCTCTCTGTCTCTCTCTCTCTGTCTCTCTCTCTCTCCCCATAGGATTATGTCATAAAATCTCAGAGTTAGAAGACAGGGGCTGTCTGGTCTAATTAGAAGTAAAATACAATATTTTTTTATATGTAACCTATGGCTCAAAGTCCATCCATTTGCACAAGATTCTCCTTTTTGGTGGAGATTAATTACTCAATGTCACCAAGAGTCAGGCATGACTAAAAACCAACTGAACAACAAGAAAGAACTCAATGTGCCATACCTGCAGGAGGGTTGGAGTTGCTGAGAGCTTTGGAGCCAAGAGATTCTGCTCTTCTAGCTTCTAGGATCAAGAGAGCACACTCCTAGTCCCAAACTCTCTTCGGGTACCTAAAGGATAAAAAAGACTATGGGACGACATCGACATTAGAGAAACCAACCCATCAGTTGTTTTTCAGTCATGGCTGACTCTTGGTGACCTCATTTAAAAATCAGTATAAATCCTCTTCTCTTTAATAGCCTTTCAAACACTTGAAGACAGCTATCACGTCTCCATTAGATCCTCTTTCCCCCAGGCTAAATATTTATAGTTCTTTCTACCAGTTTCTTCTTTGAACAGACTCAAATCCTTTAACCATCCTAATTGCGGTCCTCTGGACACTCTTAATTAATCAATCAGTGACTCAGCTATTATGTGCTAGGTAGTAAGGATGCAGATACAAAGAATGAGGTAATCTCTACTCACAATGACTTTACATTCTTTTTGAGGTAGGATGTCCCTGCAAACGGGAAGCTAGGTTGTCTAGTGGATAGAGCAGTAGTCTTCGAGTAAAGAAGACTCCTCTTCCTGAGTTCAAATCCAGCAGCTGTATCACCCTGGGCAAGTCACTTACTCCTGTTTACCTCAGTTTCCTCATCTATAAAATGAGCTGGAGGAGGAAATGGCAAACCACTCCAGTATCTTTGCCAAGAAAATCCCAAATGGGGTCACAAAGAGTCAGATACAAGTGAAGAAACAGGAGTAATCTTTCTAAAATGTGGCATTCAGAACTAAACACAGATTCCGGACGTGGTCTGACCAGGATAGATGGGATGATCAACTCTTTGTCCCTGGACAACAAAAACTGGCATTTCCATTAGCGAGTTCCCTGAAGCCTCCATTCTGAGGAAGTACCCAGGCCAACAGTCCTTTATCCTCTCATGGCTCTGCTCTTGACTTTGTCACTACACCCCTAGTACCTTCTAACCCCCTCCCCCTTTCCAGATCTTTTTTATGTGTTGTCTTGCCCTATTAGAATGTAACTCCTTGAGAGAAGGGACTGTTTTTCTTTTTTCTTGTCTTATATTTATGTTACTTAGTACAGCTCCTAGCACATAGTAAGCACTTAATAAATGCTTGTTGAGTTGACACTAGAAAGTGTTATATATTTTATATTTATAGGGCATGTTGTATACATTATTTTATACTCATAAAAATATTATAAGGTGAGTAGTAGCATCTCTATTTTACAGACAAGACTTCGGGAGTTTCAGTGATTTGCCCATGGTCACAAAACTACTAAGTATCAGAGACAGTATTTAAATTTAGGTCTTTGTCCTGTTTCCAGGTGTGGTTGCTATTTGTTTTTGAAGAGGACCAATGAGATCACAGGTGATATCTTGACTTGTGGGCGTGAGGCAGGGTTTCTCAAAGATGTCCTTCTCTCTCTTCCAGGGTCATTGAAGTCCAGTGGCAAGACAAAAGTCAGGCCAACTGGCAATGGCCTGGGATGCAATGGATGACCTTGGCATTTTCCATATCTGACCAGGTTTTAAGCACTCCACAGGGCCTGCCTTCATGGCTGTTGGAATGAATTGTTCTTATCTCCCTGTTCTGCCAGAGGAGGGCATCACATGCTTGGGGTAGACACCCCTCTCACTCAGCAATAGGTTTGAGGCCTCTCAGTTGCCCTCATCCTGGTTAAACCCAACTGCAGAGATGATTTTACCAGGGTATGGCCTCTATGCATTTTATAGCTTCTTGGAACCACAGGTGAGAGTTGGGTGACAGGAGGATACCAAAGGTAGATGAACAGCCCTGAAAAGTGCTCAGCAAGTCTTTATACCGGAAATGCTAGTTCTCTCTGAATCCTCCATATACAGGTAGGTGTATTACCCTTATCACTATACCACCTTGCCTCTCTCTAGAAAGGTCAGCTGTTATTGTTGTTATTGGTCCAGGTCACAAAACAAGTTAATGGCAGGTTGGAAACTAGAACCCAGGTTTTCTGATTCACAATCTGGGGCTATTTCTACTTGACTAGAATTACTGGAATGGCAGGACCACAGAAGAAACAAACTGGGAGCCAGCTGAGCTAGATAATAATATTTCTATTCCTGTGTCTTTCATTAAAGATGCATGATTTTTGTAATTCTTTCCTTTAACAGTAATTGCTATGTTTTGTCTTTCAGGAACCTGGGAGGGAGGAGATAAGCCAATATTTCTGCCTGTTGAGCCTGCAGTTAAAAATAATTATAGAGAACACGGTGATGTTTCATAAACTGTCATGTGGCAGGACATTCTCAAATAGTATCTCTGATATTATTCAGATTTATTTAGTGATGGGGAATTAACTGGGGATGGAATGGAAAACAGAGTACAAATGGAAAATCAAAATGTTTTTTGATTGTTCTCACTTGTCACTTGTCCCTTTTAGAGTAGAGAGATGTCTGGGGGTTATTCCATGGGCATGAATGCAGATAGCATTGTCCTCCATGATGCTTTTTTGTCTCTAGACCAATGTTGCTGTTTAGAAGAGTGGTAGAATTCTCTCTGGCTTTAACCAGTGTATAGTTTAATTCTGGCATCAGTTCTACTTCTCGGGATCATGGAAAATGACACAATTGGTAAAATGGGTGGGGGGGATACTTAGTCCGCATACTAAAATTGGTTTTGTCCAGCAGTTAGCTTTCTTCAGATGAGGGGTTTTAGAAAGAATGATAATTAAGATATCAGTGCTATAAAATAGCCTTCGACGAGAATAAGAAGATACAGGCTGTAGTCTTGGCTATACCATATGTTGTGTCGTCTTAGATTGGGTCTCAGTTTAAGGGTCATTCTCTTCAATCTGTAAAATATGAAGGTTGTATTTGGTGACCTCTCAAATTCCTATTAGCTCTAATAGATTTTAGTTCTAATATCTTTAGTCTAGTAATATATACATTACAAATACATATATATTTTATTATATTTATCATTTGTTTTCCATTCCATCCATAGCTGGTTCCAATATACATCACTGTTGAGCTGTTTCAGTTGTGTCCAACTCTTTGTGACGGTGCCATTAAGACACAATGAGCCTCTATAACTCGAAGGTCAGGCCCTAGGTTGATCCCCTAAACTTGTTCCTTGCTGCTTAGAAAGTAACTTCTAGTCTTCACTTGCCTCAGTTTTGTACTCATGGATAGATAGGTCCATACTCGCTTCATTAAATAGACAATGTAATATAGTGAAAAGAGCTGAGAATTGCCCAATCTGGGGGTCTAGTTTAGGGTTTGTTGCAATGTGCCTGCTGGGTGGCCTTAAGAAATTTATTACTTGACCTCTCTGTACTTCATTTTCCTCTTCTGAAAAAAAAGTCTAGTCATATTGTCTGAACTAAATTGGAATCAACAAGTATTTATCTTCTGGGGCTGTGCTAGACTCTATGTGACATTCAAGAGCCTTTCAGAAGCTTATCATCTAGCTAGGGGAGGTACAGTTAACACACAACACAAGGAAGAAGTGAGTGCTATGTTTACTATGAGGGCAGCTACATAGTAGAGTGCCAGGCTTGGGGTCAGGAAGATTTATCTTCTTGAGTTTAAATCTGGCTTCAGATACTTAGTAGCTGTATGACTCTGGTGAAGTCACTTAACCCTGTTTTCCTTAGTTTCCTCATTTGCAAAATGAGCTAGAGAAGGAAATGGCAAACCACTCCAGTATCTTTGCCAAGAAAGCTCCAAATGGGGTCAAGTAGAGTCAAACGTGACTCAAAAACTAATGAACAGCAACAGAAACAAAGTATACTATGCAAGTATGAGTGGGGAAAATAAGAGATCAGGGTGGAAGAAGTAGAGACTTGGGCAGTGCTTTCGAGGATTGATAAAATTTGGAGAAGAAGAAAGATCACAGAATTTCAGAGGTAGAAAGGATCTTCAAGGCCATCTCCACCCCCTGATATCTGACTGAGAATCCCCTTTAACACATCATGACAAATGGTCTTTGAACCTCTATCTGGCAGTTTTTAGTGAGGGAGCCAGGGCTGTACTGGTAAGTGTTTAACAAGAGGCTGAGGGAGGCGGCAGGGAGGAGGTGTGCCTGGTACACTTATAAATTTGATCTGCCTTATTAACTATTTCTCCATCACTTTCTTAAGTCTAGAAAATCAACAAAACAATAAATCAAGCTCTGATTTGTAGCATTTGCCAATTTCTGAAGTGTAAACATTCTCACCAAACATTTAACAACAGCATACCCTGGGGGAGGAGGGAGGTAATTGGGAAGGGGGAATCCCACTGCCTCCCAAGGCCAGCAGGTCTAACTAGTAGGATTCTTTTTTTTAAAGGCTAAATCTGACTTTCTGCAAATGCTAGTCTTTGTTCCTAGTCCTGTTCTGTGGCCCAAGCAAAATAATGCTATCACGAAGATACTGAGAGTTAACATTTAGATAGCACTCGAAGAGGCGTAAAACATTATACATATAATACATACATATATACATATACACGTACATACACGTACTCATATACACACATATGTATACATAGATGTGTATGTATGCACACATCTATGTGGTATGTATATACACACACACACACACATATATGGAGAGAGAGAGAGAGAGAGAGAGAGAGAGAGAGAGAGAGAGAGAGAGAGAGAGAAATGAGAAATGGTACAATGAATAGAGTGCCAGGTCTGGAGTCAGGAAGACTCATGTTTCTGAGTTCAAATCTGGCCTCAGAGACCTATTAGTTGTGTGACCCCAGGCAACTCACTTAACCATTTGCCTCAGTTTCTTCATCCATGAAATGAGCTGGAGAAGGAAATGGTAAACCATTCCAGTATCTTTGTCAAGAAAATCCCAAGTGGAGTCCCAAAGAGTCAGACACAGCTTAAATGACTGAACAACAACATATACACACACAATACACATATGTATATATGCCAATGTGACAACATATGTACACACATACATACCACACAACACACATGTATATATGGATACTGGATGCATATATGAACCAATCCAACATATATATACATATATATGTGTGTATAAAGATACATGTATCTTTTATCTATTCTGTCTATCACAATAACCTTCTGAGCTAGGTGCCATTATCATCCCCTCTTGTAGACAGAGAAATTGAGACTCAGGGATGTTAAGTGACTTGACCAGGGTCACACAACGAGCAAATGACCAAGACAGGATTCAAACCCCAATCAACCTGACTTCGAGACCATCTATCACTGCTCTATTCCTAGCTGCCTATTAACGTCTTATTCCTTTCCTTTGCAAAAGGAATGTGACTCAGGATGTAAGACTTAAATTGTGTTTTGAGGAATGGATGATTGGATTGGGAGAGGAAGGGAGCTCATATTCCGGGAGAAATTGTAAGGGATAGGAATGGACCATTTGCATTCCTGGTGTGGGAGCAGAGCTTGAGAAGACCCATGTGTATGGACAGTGTGTCCTCCTGGTCTTATCAGCATTATGTTTGCCAAACTTCCTCTTCTTTAAAATAGGGGTGTGTGTGTGTGTGTGTGTGTGTGTGTGTGTGTGTGTGCGCGCGCGCGCGTCTGTTTTTTGACTGAGGTGGAAAAGGGAATAGGGAGAGGCTGCTGTCTGATGGCTCATTTGGATTTCACTCATTACCGATGGATGCAGTAATCCGATTTAAATATTTTACAGAGTGATTGGATTGTGCTTGGCCCTAGAGGCTTTAAACCAAGGGCACAATTTTTAAAAAATCCAATAAATAAATTCATTAGTCTTATGTGTTGTTAGTCACACTAGCCTCTGACAGGGAATTTTTTTTTTTTTGGACAAGAAAAAGACTGAGGGAGTGTCTTCCTGCAGCCCTAGAATCAACTATATTTTGCTTAATTGGATTTTATTCTTTTTTTGGTTGGCACAAGGAAGAGGTCCTCCCGTAGCAAAGAAAAACTCCATCTGCAGTTAGCTGTCCCCCACTGACAGATGGCACACAGTGGCATTATAAACATTTTTCACTACTTCACTTGGTTTTTCCAAAGGCCCAAAGTGGCCATTACATAAGTCCAAGAGGCCTGGGGTCACCTTTTATTTATGTGACAGATTTTTCATGTTTGTTCATTTCCTCTGAAAATCCAGGCAAGTGGAAATGTCTCCAAAGACCTCACTTCCCACCCAGAATCAGAATACTAGAGCTAGGAAGGACTTCAAAGGCTAGCTAGTCCAACCCCCTACCTACAACACTCCCGACAAGTGGTCACCAAGTCTCTCTTCAAAGACCTCCAGAGAGGGGGAAAATTCATCAAAGTAAGGATCATAGGCAAGGAGCTGGATGGGATCTCAGACCAGCTCAACTTATTTTACAGATGAGGAGGCCGAGATACAAGGAGGTTTAAACGACTTTTCCAAGGTTACACAGGAAAACCTTGTGCTACTGGCAAGATTCCAACTCAGGTCCGCTGACTCTAAGTCAGGCTTTCTTTTGCCTCTTTGGCAAGGTCTTATTAGATGTTTGGTTGCTGTTTTAGACAAAGTCCCATCTCATTTCTAGGCTTCTTAATTGCTTTCCCAGGCTTTCATTGCCAGATTCTGAGCTGTCACTAACATATTTGAAACTACCACCTTCATTAAGTGTTCACCAACTAGAGGCAGGGTGCTTAGTGAGCCAAAAGGAAATGAAATACTTTTTCCCTTTTTCTCAGAGGATTTAAAATATTGATGTAAGTGTACCAAAATAAAAAGTGATGAGCCATGATCCCAGAGAAAAATCATGAATAATGCCCAGGATAGCATATACCAATCAGTTCCCTCTAATTCATCCTATATTCTGCTCTCAGTTTAATCAGTAACCATCCCCATATATTGCTCTGATTGTACACTTCCCTGCTCAAAAAAACCAAAAAAACAACGATAATAAAAAAAAAAACAAACCCAAACTCAAAAACCAGACTTCGATGTCTCTTTCTTTAGTGGTCTACAGGTTGAAATGTTCAAATTCTAGGACGTGTACCTCCCTCACAAAGCAATTCAGTTCAACCAAAAGTTTTATCAGTTTACTATGGGGTGGTCACTATGCTAGGTGCTTAGGGAGAAACAAAGTTAAGGTAAGAAATGCCATCTGCCTCTAAGGGCTTATTGTCCAGTAAGGGAAAGTGAAGTCTATCCAGACCAGATTTCATTAGTATAAGGACTTTCCAAGTTTGGAAACTCTCTTCAGATGCAAATAGGCTAGTTACATGCAAGAGTTGCATAAGGTTGTAGTCTCCAAACTTTTTGAATCATGCATCCATCCATATAAGTGAAGCATTTTTGAATACCAGTTTCTAATATTTGCATATTATCAATTTATAAGTCATACCACGCAGTACTGTACTGCTAATTGCGCACATTGTGAAATTTTCATAAAAATGGAAAACTTAAAAAAAGATAAATATCATTTGATCCTAGAATCAATAGGGAGCCAATCGAGTTTAATGAATAGGGAAGTGAGGTGCTCATAACTGCCCTTTTGGCAAAATCACTTTACTAGTTGTATGGAGAATGGATTGGAGAAAGGGCAGTCTTGAGACAGGGAGATTAATGAGAAAATAGTCCAGGTTTGAAGTAATGAGAGGTGATAAGGGTCTTAAGTAGAGTGGTAGCTGTATGAAGAGAGAGAAGGTGCAGAGAAGATAGAAATGACAAGATTTGAGCCAGGCACTGAGCTAATATCTGGGGATAAAAAGAAAGGTGAAAACAACCCCTACCTCAAGAAGCTTGCTTAGGGGAGACACTAATACGGGAGACAATGTAAGCAAATAAGCACAAATAGAATACAGGTAAGTAGAAGCAAGGTAATCTTAGAGGTGAAGATTCTAGTAATTAAATGAAAATTATCACACCTCTGCCTACCTCAGTCAGGTATAATGATAGCACTTATTTCTCAGGGTAGGACTGTATGAGATAACATGTGCAAAGAGCACAGTGCCTGGAACACTGTCATTTAGACGTTTTAATCGTGTCTGACTCTTCCTGACCCCATTTGGGGTTCTCTTGGCAAAGATTCTACAGCTTGTTTTACAGATGAGGAAACTGAGGTAATTTGAATCATAAGGATCAAACGTATTTGAAGGTGGAGAGTTGGGAAAGTTGAAGAGCGGGGTTGTGGGTTTTATGAGGGCCAGTAAAGTTAGTCCAAATCGGCTAGAATGTGGAGTAAATGGATGAGACTAGTATGACATGAAGTGGGTAGGAAAAGATGAGTGATTCCAAATTATGGAAGGCCCTCCATTCCATTCAGTTCAGTTCAACACGCACACCTGAGGGACAGACATTGAGAGAGGCTCTGGCCATGCAAAATTAAAAATGAAGCATCTCATGCCCTCAAGGAGTTTATGTTATGGGGAGGGACAACAAAGAGAGAATACAGAATAATTTAAGGAGGGACCAACTCTAACTCTTGGAGTGTTGGGAGTGCCTTCAAATAGGATGAGGTTCCTGAGTGAAACTCTGAAGTCAGCTAGGGATTCCAAGAACTGATGGTCAGTAAGGCATGCCTTCAAGACAAGGGCAATAGTGTGGACAAAGGTACAGAGGGAGGAGTTTGGTGTAGCAGACAGGTTTGGTGGGAATGCAGAGTGGTGTATGAAGGGAAGAAATATGAAATATCTGGAAAGGTAGGTTGGATGCAGACTATGGAGGACTCTAAATGCTAGGCTGAGAAGTTTATACTTTATCCTTGAGGAGATAGCCAATTACTGATGATTTCACAGAGGGGTACTTGGTAAATACTATGAATTTAGCAAGAAGGGTTGGAGAGGAGACAGACCTCTATGAGGTGAAAGGCAATAAGAACCTGAAGGTTATGTGAGTGGAGAGAAGGGGACGGATGTGAGAGATGTACAGGCAGAATCAGCGAGACTTGAGAATTGATTGGATATGGGTGTGGGGTAGCGGTGAAGGAGAAGACTCAGGGATGACTCCTAGGTTGGAAGCCTGGTTGGCAGGAAGCACGACTGTGATTTCAACAGAAATAGAGCGGGATGATGAGTTTATGTTGAGTTCAATGGTGTTGATGGTATATCTGGATAGAGGTTGCCACCAGAAAATTGACAATTCAGGACTGGAAGTTGGGAGGAAGATTAGAGCTGGATATATTGAACGTTAAGGATTTAAGTTAAGAAGTCTGAGCTCACCTCAGCAGTCAATAAGGAACTATTACACAGGGTACAAAGGTCAAGAGAAGACCCTTTAGGAGAACCTGCAGACTAAACCAGACTCACCAGGCTCTGATGAAATTGTGAGCAGTACTCCCTTCATCAGCCTCAAGTCTGCTGGGAATCTGATAGCACTTCATTAGAGCTGGATCTCTGGTTCGGTGCCAGAGGGTACCATTGTGTAAGGCATGAGAAATAGCAGTTCAACCAAATCATGCCTTGGGTGAATTATCTTTGAGATACCTTTTTGGTTCCCTGATGATGCTTTCAGTAATACAGTCATAGCTTCCTAATTTGTACTGCTTGGGACACCCCCAGTCAGGATTAGTGGGGAAAAAACCCCCAACGGTTGGTTTATAGAATATTTTAAAGTACAAACAGTAATCCAAATTAGCCACAGAGTGATTGATACCTAGCAAAGGCATATTAAGAGACTGATCAGTAATGAGCATATCAACTCATAGATTCACAGACTTACATCTGGAAAGTACCTTAGAAGTCACATAGTCCAACACTCTTATTTTACAGAGGAGGAGGCTGTTGAAGCTCAGGGAGAATGTGAATCACCTAAGCTATGAAACTGTGGTCCTCTGGCTTCAACTGTCCTACTCCAGGCTTGGGGAACCTGCAGCCTCCAGGTCACATGTGGTCCTCTAGGTCCTCAAGTGTGGCCCTTTGACTAAATCCAAACTTCACAGAGCTGTCAACTGATTCAGTCAAAAAGCCACACTTGAGGACCTAGAGGGCCACATGTGGCCTTGAGGCCGCAGGTTCCCCACCCCTGCCCTACTCTTTCTATTTACCAACTGGCTCTGGAGACCCTACTAGGTGTGATATTTTTATTTAATTGCTAGAATCTTCGCCTCTAAGATGACCTTTCTTCTACTTATCTATTTGTGCCTATTTGCTTACATTGTCTCCCATATTAGTGTCTCCGCTATTAGAATGCAAGCTTCTTAGGGTAGGGATTGTTTTCACCTTTCTTTTTATCCCCAGATATTAGCTCAGTGCCTGGCTCAAAGTAATGGTGTTCAGTCATTTTTTCCTGTGTCTGACTCTTCATGACTCCATCTGGGCTTTTCTTGACAAAGGTACTAGAATGGTTTGTCTGGTTTGTCATTTCCTTCTCCAGTTCATTTTACAGATGAGGAAACAGAGGCAAGCCAGTGACTTGCCCAAGGTCACATAGCTAGAAGGTGTTTGAGGGCAGATTTGAACTCAGGAAAAAGTCTTCCTGCCTCCAGGCCCAGCACTGTTCTCCACTGAGACAACTAGCTGCCTTGGCTCAAAGTAAGTAATTAGTAAATGCTGGTTGAATGACTTATTTGGGGGAGTAGCTGGAGTGGGTGTATGTGTGAGGTGGGTATAACATTTGACTTGGGTCTGAGAAGACCAGATTTCAAATCTAGCCTCAGATGCTTACTGGTTATGTGTCCCTGGGCAAGCCATTTAACCTCTGCCTCAATTTCTTCATCTGTAGAATGGGGTTAATAATAGTACCTAGCCTTCCAGAATTGTTGTGAAGGTCAAATAAGATCATATTTGTAAAGCGCTCAGCGCAGTGCCTTGCACACAGTAAGCGCTATATAAATGTGTTAGTTGTTTGTTATTATTATTATTGTGGCCTGAGATGTGTTTGAATGTGTCACTTGTGTTTTGCATTCTAAAAGGTTTCCTCAATTTAATGAAGCAATTCAACAAATGTTTTATTAAGTGCTTATTATGCCTAAGGCACTATGAATAGGGCTGAGGGTACAAAGCAAAATCATGGATTAGTCCTGGCCCTCCAGGAGCTTAGGTCTCTTGGGGACACACAAGGTGTGCCCCATGGTTAAATGGGGCTTGAGACAAAGTGACTTCTAGTAGTGTTCGTTATTGGGGAGATTAGGAAAAGCATTCAGTAGGAGGTGCTGGTAGGCTGAACTTTAAGGGAAGGAGAGAGAACGCTCCTGGCTTAGGGAATGGCCTTTGCTAAGACGATGAGGTGGCAGATAAGAACATCGTTTACAGGGAACAGCTCATGGGCCAGTTTGCCCGGAATACAGAGAGCATAGGAAGACTAAAACAAAGACTGGGAGGGAGGTGGGGTTGGAGCCAGTTTGTGCAGGACTTTAAAGGAATGTAGAGGAGTCTCTATTCTATATTGGCAGAAATGGGGAATCGTAAACTTTCTTTTGAGTAAGGGACTGATACGGTCAAGTCTGTCTTTTAGGAAAATCAAGTTGGGAGCTGTGAGGAAGAAGAACTGCAGAGGAAGGAGACTGGAGGCAGGGAGATCAATAAGGAGGTTATTGTAGTAGTCCAGGCAACAGGTGAAGAAAGGCTGCCTGCATTGGGGGTAGGCTGTGTGAGTGGAGAAAAAGGGAGGGACAGGAGGAACGTTCTGGATGAAGAATGGCAAAAACTTGGCAATTTGTCACATATGAGAATTTCCTTAAATAAAGGGAATATTTACAAATACCATATTAGCAGATCCTGGGTTAATAAAGTTTTGCTCTCCCTGAAATATCCTTTGTTCTTTGTGCCTACCATTTATAATCAACATAAACTTTTGCTTTGGGGGCCAGTTATTTGAGGGACCATTTGGGAAAAGACATGTTCTGTTAGTGTAGTATTTATTTTTTAAGTGGGAGGAAAGGGCATAGCTGCAAAACAAACACAGGAGGTGTGAGTCCCATGACCCTGGTCTGGGAAGTACAAAATGGACCAAGAAAACACAGTTTTTCAAGCATAGACATGCAATGTACGAGCTGGGACATGAGAGAGCCCTTCTGGTCACTTCATTTTATAGATGAAGAAATGGAATCCCAGAGAGGGGAAGCAACTCGTAAAAACTTTCTGCTGAAGTGTCCCTTCCACCCACTGGTCCTAATTCTGTCCTGTCATGCAATCACATAGAAACCCACAGGGGAAAGCAGCGTGATGTAGTAGCAGGTGCAAGGCTGGGGGGCAGGAGGTTTGAGTTCCGATCCAGCTCTTAATGCTTTCTGATTTCTGTCACTATGGGCAAGTTATTGAACGACCTCCCTGAACAAAGGCTGCTTGACCACTCGTGGGGTTTGTTATAAAAGGCATTATTTTGCAGGAAAAGATTGGACAAGCTGGCTTACAGAGGTTGCTTCCGACTCTGAAATCCTATGATTCTGGGACTCCCATTTCTTCATCTGTAAAACAGGGGTAATAATTCGTGTACTACCTACCTCACAGTGCAGTTGTGAGGCAATTGATTTGTAAACTTTATGTATGTTGTGTATATGAGTTGCTGTCCTGGGCAATATGATGCTCTTGAAAGAAGACTGACTGGGAGCCAGGAAAACTGAAGTCTAGTTCTAGGTCTGCCACAATTAGCTGAGTCACCTTGGTCAATCACTGATCCTCTCCGAGCCTTGGTCTTTTCATCTGTAAAATGGATACATTAATACCCATCTTTGTTGTTCAGTCATTTCAGTCACGTCTGACTCTTTATGACTCCAGTTGGGGTTTTCTTTGCAAAGATACTGAAACGGTTTGTCATTTCCTTCTCCAGGTCATTTTACAGATGAGGAAACTGAGGCAAACAGGGTTAAGTGACTTGTTCAGGGTCACCCAGCTAGTATGTGTCTGAGGCCAGATTGGAGCTCGTGAAGATGAGTCTACCTGACTCTAAGCCTGGCACTAAATCCACTGTGCCACCTAGCTGCACTATACCTATATTTACCTATGTCAAAAGGTTGTTGTTAGGATGCTTTGTATACCTTAAACACTGTATAAATGCTAGAAATTGTAGTCATTATTATCATAATGAATAACTCACTGAACCCCAGGTTTCTCATTTGTGTAATTATCAGTTGGGAATGGATGAACTTTAGGGTCTCTTCAAAGTACATGATTCTACATATGAGAAGCAGCATAGTGTAGAAGGTTGCTTGCTGGAATTGGAATGAGGAAGATCTGGGTTAAAATCCCATCACTAATATTTATAAGCTGTACGACCCTGGACAATTCATTTAATTTTTCTGACCCTCAGTTTCTTCACCGATAAAATGGACATCATTCCTGTAGTACTTGCCTCACAGTATTATTATGAGAATAACATGAGATAATGGATGTAAAATGCTTTACAAACTTGAAAGCATTATCTAAATATATATTATATAGAGGTGCTCATTATTATATTGTAATATATTATTATATATTAATTAGAATTATATATTAATTATAATATATTACATATAGGTGGTTAGTAGTAGAATAGAATAGAATAGAATGTTGTCTAATTTTCAGCCTCTCCTCTCTCCTATGCACTTTCTGACCCAGTGACTCTGGCCTCCTTGCTGTTCTTCTCCCTAGTCATTCCATCTCCTGATTCAGGGTATTTTTCTTAGCTGTTCCCAATGTCCAGAGTTCTCTTCCTTCTCTTCTCTACTTTCTGGCCTCCTGGGTTTCCTTCAGGTCTTGGTTAATTTTGCTTTCTACAAGAAATTTTTCCTTATTCACTTTAATGCTAATGCCTTCCTTTGTGACTCTCATCTCCAATTGATCCAGCATATGACTTGTTTGTACATTAACTGTTTGCCTGTTGCTTTCTCTATTAGACTGTGCTCTCTTTGAGATCAGAGACTATCTTTCACCTTCCTTTGCATCCTCAGTCCTTAGCACAGTGCCTGGTGCGTAGTAGGCATTTAATACACCCTTGTTGGCTGACTACCCACAGACTCTTAGAGACAGAAGGAACCTTAGAATTCTAGTCTCACCCAATTTCAAGCAGGTATCCTGGTCCACATCAACCCCCGCCTCCCCATAGATTGCTATGTGGCCTTTGCTTGAACACCCAAGGACTGGAGAATTCACTACTGGACAAGGTGGCCTAGTCTGTTCCTTTTCGAACAGTTCCAACTCATAGAACCATGTAATGTTACAACTGGAAGTACCTTACAGATCATTTAGTCCAGTACCTTCTTTTTCTAGAGGAAGACACAAAGGCTCAAAGGTGTGCAGACATCTTCCTGACTCCCTTTAGTTCCCACACGCTGGTACTAACTAGTTCTATCCTCTGGAATCACACGGAATGACAGTACTTCATTTCATATATGACTGTAGCTTTAAATGATACTCTGTAGTGTTTTTCCTGTCATGTGAAGCCTGTCTTTGAGCATCAGACCTTTAATGAGCTTGGAAGTTAACCACTGAAAAAAAAAATCAAAGGATTTCTGTCCATTGCTCTTCTCCTTTGATTAGAAGATTAGATTAGCTGCTGGATTTCTGAGTGCATAGCTCTTGTTTTGCAGCTTAGTGAGGCCAAAATCTCCTTCTATCTGAGCTTGGGAGGTAAGCAGTGTTGCATTTTGAGTAGATGATGAAGGCAGGATGAGAACGGGCTGGGGGTTGAGCTGTCTGGACTGAAGAAGTGGTGAGGGGTGAGGGATTATGGTGTTCAGTCATCCATCTTCATATCAACGAATGCTGATGGAAGCTGTGAGATTAGTATTTTGAAAACTTCTAGACTTCCCCTTTTTGCACCTAAGGCAAAGAGAACAAAATATCCTTGGGCAAGCAGAACAGAGGCCCTCAAATGCCTGCCAAGGGAGGCCTGGTGGGCTGCTAGGAAATGCTTATTTTCCCTGGGTATGGCCACTGGCACACCATCTGGTATCTTACTATTGTGACAAGTTATTCCCTTCATTAGAATGTAAGTTCCTTTTGAGTAAAGATTGTTTCATTCTTGTACTTGTATCTGCATGGTCTAGAACAGTGCCTGGCACATAGTAGGTGCTTAATAAATTCTTGTTGATTGATTGCTACCCAGGCAAGATGATTAGATATTTCTAGGATGCAAAAAGACTACATGCGCTGTTAGCACCCTCTCAATTTTGGTGCCTCTGGCAAAGCTCTGACTGTATTGTATAGTTAGACTTCTGACAGCACATATCCAATTTGGAAATCCCTTGAGGGAGGAGGATGGAAATGACAATTTGTGGCTTCTATTCATGACAGGTAGGTGGTACACTTGGATAGACTACTGGATTTGGTGTCAGGAAGACCTGAGTTCAAATCTAATCTCAGATATGTACTAGCTGTTTGACCTTGGCCAAGCTGCATAACTTCTGCCTCAACTTCCTCATCTATAAAATGGGAATAGCTGCTACCTCCAGCATTGTTGTGATGATAAAATAGACAATATTTTTAAAGTGCTTTGCAAACCTTAAAGTATTGTATGCATGTTATTAGGCCTCCTCCTCTTTTCACTCATGTATTTACCTCTCCCCAGCCCCAAGGATAGTGCTGATGGTGACTTCTTGCCGCTAGTTCCTCTCCTGTTAGGATACTGTTTTTAAAAAGCTGTAGATAGGAAGATTTCCTTTAGATTTCTATTGGTAATAAAGAAACTTCACACAAATATCTATCAAGGCTTAGCCCAAAGTGGTTCTATTTAGGAAGCAGGGAACAGAAGCTTTCTACCTGAAACAGAGGGCTCTAGTTATCGTTCATAGCTACTTGGCGGGGCGAAATGCTTCTAAATGTGACTTTGCATCACAGTCGAAGTTTCATGACATATTGCTGAGATAATCTTTCCCATGGTCTGTGATTCGACCCATAAGGCCAGAACAGGGAAATTAACTAGGTGTAATAAATAATATAGAATCTGGTGAATATTTAGGGCCTGGTAATGATGATAAATCAGGTTTGAAATGTTCCTTGAGGAGATTGTGAGATTCTGAGAAATGAAGCCAGGAAGATTGATTAGAACCTATTGCTTTTCAGAAAATCTACTGCAAAAACAGCAGCAAAGCATTTTTAGATAAATAGCGAACTGCAGATACCCTCCACTTTGGTCTTCCTAAAAACAAAATGGTTGTAATCTACAAATGTCAGTGCTATCAGGGCTAAATGAATAGAATGAAGAAAGCCACTCCGAAGCATCTGCAGGGAAGAGAAGGTTGATTTGCCTAAAGGGAGCAAAGGCAGAAGGTACATAGCTTTTCATTTACTTCTCTCTTGAAGTCTTAGGGTGGTTTTTTATTTTTTCTTTAATTTTAAGGGAAGAAAGGCAGTAGGGAAAGTGGAAAGAGTCCTGGATTTGAAATCAGGATTTGAATCCTGTCTCCGCCACGTGTCATCTGCCTCTGTGACTTTGGACAAGTCACTCAACCTTTTTGGGCTTCTATGACCTGGAGTAAGTAAATGAGTTATTAAAAGACATGTTAAAAAGATTTGACCCTCTTAGTACTATACACATTCATCCTGTGGAAGCCAGCAAAGCCACTTCTAATTTAAAAATCTCTGTCTCTCTGTCTCTGTCTGTCTGTCTCTCTTTCTCTCTCTGTCTCTCTCTCTTTTTTTTCCTCTCTCTCTCTACTTCAAGCAAAACATTAAAGAATCATGAATCTCAGTAACCCTGCTCTTTCTTTCCTCACCCCCGCCCCTGCCAATGCAAATTGTTTATTCTTATGCCCAGGAACATGTTGTCCAGATCTAATAAATCCTATCTAATCTAAGAAACCTTTAAACCCATGTCCTCTTTCAGTAACTAGATTTTGTAACTAAATGTCTCAATCTTAGCATTGAAGGAAAGTCTGGATTTGCCAGATAATCCCTCTCCATGTAATTAAAAACAAAACAAAACTGCTCACTCTTTCATATATGGTACTTTGAATTTTTAAGGTTAGGGAGCCTCTACCTAAAGTAACGGTGTCCTCTAGTTTGGCCAGCTCTGTTTTTTTTTTCTTTAATTAAATATAAAGAAAAATGATAAAGAAAAATAAAGAAAAAATTTTAAAATGTCGAGCGAATGTTGCCTGAAAACAATGGTTTCATTCCATGATAATCTCTCCCACCCAGATGTGATGATGCTGATTTCATAAATTCTTCCTCCAGTCAGCTCACCTTTCCCCTCCTTTACCTCATAGAACACTTTTTAGGTATCTCTTTCCTGCGCTTAATGCAGAGTGACATTGTTCATCCTTTGTTTTCGAAGAGGATCAATGATATCATAGAGTGATGTCTTGACTCATGGGTGAATTAGATTTAAGTGAGGCAGAGTTGCACAGACTCATCAAAGTCCACGGCAGGAAAAAAGTCAAGATTACTGGTGATGAGATGCAGTGGATGATCTTATTGTCTTCTGTGTCTGCCCAGGCTCTAAGTGCTTCACAGGGACTGCTTGGATGAAAACAATTTGTTCCAATGACCATGAAGGCAGCTGAATGCAGAGTGGCATAGTGGATAGTGGGCCAACCTCAGAGTGAAGAAGACCAACATATACTACCTGTGTGACCATGAACAAGTTACCTAGCTTCTCAGGGCCCTGTGACAACTCTCAAAGACTCTGAGTTAAATACAGTTGGCTGATCTGCATCAGTGGATGGAGTTTCCAAATCAAATATTTCCTACACCAATGAAATCACAGGTCCAAACCCTCACTAATCACCCTTAAAATTACATATATATGTATGTATATACATATATGTCTTTATTCTTTATTAAACATCAACTATATGAAAATAGAGGCTATGTCTTAATTAAAGTTAGCCGCTTCCTCTGAGCCTGACATCATGCTTTCCACACAATAGAAGGCACTTGACTGTGTTAGACTTAATTGAGTTCATCCATCTATGTGTTTATTCATTTCAATAAGCACTTCTTGAATGCCTGTGATGATGAAGATACTAGACTAGTTGATGAGGGATACAAAGACGAACGAGACAGGTTCCCTTCACTTAAAGAGATTCTGATCCATTAAGAGATATATCATATACCCCAATAACAGTAAGGTAAAGTTGAATGTAGTGTGTCAGAGAGCCAACCAACACCACCAGTGCTAAACAGCTAGCTAGCTAATATTCATATGTTGTTATTCAGTGGTTTCAGTTGTGTCTGACTCTTCATGACCCCAGTTGGGATTTTCTTTGCAAAGATACTGGAGTGGTTTGCCTTCTCCAGCTCATTTTAGAAATGAGGAAACTGAGGCAAACAGGGTTAAGTGACTTGCCTAGGATCATTTACTAGCTAGTAAGTATTTGAGGCCACATAGTATTTACTATGTGCCAGGCATTGTGCTAAGCACTTTACCATTATTATCTAATTTTATCCCCGAAACAACCCAGGGAGATTAAGTGCTATTATTATCCCCATTTTACAGCAGAGGGAACCGAGGGAAACAGAGTTTAAGTGACTTGCTCGGGGTCACATAGCTAAGTAAGAGTCTGTGGCTGGATTTGAACTCAGTTCCTCCTGATTCCAGCCCCAGGGTTCTCTCTCCATTGGACCATCCAGCTGCCTCCATGTGAGGTTGAGATGGGAGGTGGGTGACGGAAGTGATAGTGAGAGAGGAGATCAAGAGTATTCCATACTTTTGCTTACCCAGGAGATCCACAGAATGTGTTAAAGGGAGTGGTGAGTAGTGGTTTGTCAGCTTCTGATTTACAGACTTAGAGGCTGCTATTGGCATTGAAGCCTCTATGGGGTAGTTACGTTCAGTATTTAAGAAATAAAATAGTTAAACCCCAGGAAATCCAAGATGAGTGGGTGGGTAAAATTAGCAATGTTGCAGAACATCAACTGACTGAGGAAAAAGAAGCTCCAACCTTCTCAGGAAAAAAAAACAAAAACAAAACTTTAGTTCTCTATGAATGGAAGTGGGAAATCAAGAAATATATAGAAGAGGTGTTGAAGTGTAGATAATAGTCATAGGTTCATAGATAGAGCTGGAAGGCACCTTAGAGGCAGCTAATTTTTATATTAAATTTTATTTTATTTTCAAAAATCAGTCTTCCCTCCTTCCCACTTCTTTCCCCTCTCTCCCCTCTCCCCTTGAGGAAGGAAGAAAAACAAACCCTTGTTACAAGTCTGTATAGCCAAGCAAAACAAAATTTTATATTGAACACATTTAAAAAATGTTTCAATCTGCACTCAATCGTCACCTCCCTGTTAGGAGGTGAACAACATGTTTTGTCATGAGTCCTCGGAAATTGTGATGGATCATTGTGTTGCTCAGAGTTCCCAAGTTTTCCTCTCTCTCTCCCCATATATGTATTTATACACACTCAATGTATGTGTGTATATGTACACATATAAATGCGTGTACATATATGTACATGCATGTATGTTTTAACAGGTTTTATATATTCTGTTGTTCTAATTATCCAAGATCTACCTCCCCCTTTCTGCCATTGAGAATGCATTGAGAACCATTACACATATGCATAGTAAACAAAAACAATTATCTATATTGGCAATGTCCTTAAAAAAATTGTTTCATTTTTCTAAGTTCCTCACCTCTCTATTAGGAAGTGGGTAGCATGTTTTATCATTTGTACCTTGAAATTCTAGTTTGATAAGAGTTCATCAAATAGTATTCTGTCACATTTATATGCCATGACTTGTACATGCTTTCTCCAGTTTACGGGTTCTCCCTTAGATTCCCATTCTTCACCACTTCAAAAAGAGCTAGGCATATTGTTTTACATCCATAATTTGTTTTGCTTAGGACTAATCCCTCCCAAAAATCTAATTTTCCTCTAATTCCCCCTCTCCCCTTATCTCCTATTTATCTGTTGAGTGAAATGTGTTTCTCTATCTATGAGTGTGTGTGTGTGCCTGCCCATGTATTCTTCCTTCTTTTAGTCAATTTTTGATGAGAGTGAGGTTCAAGTATCAGACACTCTTCCGCACTCAACTTGTACATGCAAATTACAAGACATAATTTCCCTTAATTTTCTTTTCCTTTTTGCTGCTCCCAGTGTATTCCACTTCTCTTTCCATTCTTTTCTCAAGATCATCAAGACATGATGGAACGACTCCCAAGGCTTGTCTAGTTGAACTCTTATGAATCTTGATGATGATAGGGTTAAGAGGAGGCACATGTTCCATCTCCCCATGTTAGAATATAAGCAGTTTATCCTTGTTTAGTACTTTATAATTGTTCATTCTTGTATACCTTTTATGTTTCTCTTCATTCCTGTGTTTGTATTTTAAAGTTTCTTCACAGTTCTGATTTTTTCATTGCCAATACTTGAAAGTTCTCTATTTCACTTAAAATCCATTTTTCCCCCCGACCCCTACCATCAGCATTTTACTCAGTTTTGCTGAGTAAGTTATTCTTGATTCTAAGCCTATATATATCTCTGGCCTTTTAGAATATCATGTTCTAAGCTTTCCTTCATAGTTCTAGCTGCTAAGTCTTGTGTAATCCTGACTGTGGCTCTTTGGTACTTGAATTCTTTGTTTCTGGCTGCTTATAGCATTTTTTTCTTTGACCTGGAGGCTCTGGATTTTGGCTTTGATGCTCCTGGGAATTTTTATTTTGGGGTTTCTTTCAGAAAGTGACTGGTGGGTTCTATTTTCACTTTGCCCTGTGGGTCTAAGAGCTCAGGGCAGTTTTCTTTTAAGATTTCTTGAAATACAATGCCTAGGCTATTTTATTTGGTCAAGGCATTCAGATACTCCAAAGATTCTTAAGTGTTTTTCTTTTCTATTTGTTTTACAGATCAGATTATTTTTCCCTATGAGGTAACTTACATTTTCTTCTATTTTTTTTTAGCTCTTTAACTTCATTTTAATATTTCTTATGGTTCATTATAATTTTAAGGGAGTTTATTGATTTGGGAAGATTTTGTATCTCTTCTCTCAATCTATTACTTCTCTTTCTAATGCTTTCTTACATAGCTCTCATTTCTTTCCCATTTTCCCCCCTCAAGCACTGATATTCCATTGATAAAAGTATTTTAACAGTTTTTTAACCCTTGCTAATCTCTTTCAGGAATTCTAATTGAGTTTGTGTCCAAGCTTATTATTATTATTATTATTATTGTCCAATTATTGTCCAAGCTTATTATTATTATTATTATTGTCCAATTATTGAGGCAATAATTATAGATGTTTGGAGTCATTCCTTTCTGTGTTTCTGTCAAGAGGGTCCCTGCCACCATACTAGTTCATCATGGTGGGAGTTTTTTTTTTAAAAAATAAGTTTTATTGATATTTTCAACTTCTTATAGTACCATAGTATTCTATATATCTTTCCCTTTCCCCCTCCTGGAGAGCCTTCTCAAATTACAGATAGTATATTTTTGAAGAGGAATAAATGATTGGCACAACCGATCAATATACTGAAAAAGTCTGAAAACATGTGCAATGTCTAATACTCATGGACCTTCTACCTCCACAAAGGGGTAGGTTGGGGGTGTCTTCTCGTATCTCTTCATTCAAGTCCTATTTGATTTTTGTAGTTTTGTTACATTTACTTCTGCTTTTCGATGTGGTATTCTTTCTGTTTATATTGTTGTAGTTACTGTGTATATTGTTTTCTTGGCTCTTCTTACTTCACTCAGCACCAGTCCACATAGATTTTTCCATGCTTCTATGTATTCATCACACACATAATTTCTTACAGCACGATAGTATTCCATTAAATTCATGTATCACAATTTGTTTAGCCATTCACCAATTGATGGGTATCTACTTTGTTTCCAATTCTTAGCTATCACACAAAAAAATGCTGCTACAAATATTTTGGAATATGTGGGGACTTTAAAAAAGTTTGATAGCTTCCTTAGGGCATAAGCCCAGTAATAGAGTCCACCTGATTCAATTGGTATAGATAAATTAGTCATTTTACTTGCATAGCTCCAAATTGTTTTCCGAAATCATCATGCCACTTCAAAGCTTCACAAAACTGTGCCTATATTCCCACAACCCCTCTAACATTGACTGTTGGTATTTTTGCCTTCCCCCTCCTCCCTCCAAATTTGCAGGGCGTGAAGTGAAACCTCAGTGTTCTGTTGATTTTCATTTCTCTTATTAACAGTAATTTGGAGCATTTTTTTCATGTGGCCGTGACTACTTTGTTCTTTTGAGAACTATTTGGTCATATCCTTTGACCATTTATCCATTGGAGAATGGCCATTGGTCTTACATTTTATTGATTGTTTATATATCTTGAATGCCAAACCCTTATCAGAGAAATATGATCTAAAGATATTTTTTCCTCATTGGACCACTTCCCTTCTTATCTTAGATGCAATCAAAGTTATTTATTTTATCTTTTGTAATTGTCCCTGTCTCTTGTTTAGTAGTTTCTAATTTTTTTTATACTATGATCTTTAATATTAAGATTACATATCCATTTAAAATTATTGTAGTATATGGTATAACATGTTGTCTAAGCCTAATTTCTGCTGGACTGCTTTATAGTTTTCCCTGCAATTTTTATCAAAGGGGTGTTTTTCTCTAGGTAGTTTATGTTTTCTACTTTTGAAAACACTGGGTTATTGAGTTCTATTGTTTCTGAATTTCCCTTGTCTACTCTGTTCCACTGATTTATCTTTATTGCCAGTCTTTACCCAGATACCAGATGGTTTCGATGACTTATGCTTTATTTAATTTACTTCGAGCTTTGAAAGTGCTATTCCTCCTTTGTTCTTACTTCTTTTCATCATTTTCCTTAATGTTCTAGATCTTTTGTTTCTGCAAATGAATTATTATTTTATCAAGTTCTGTGAAGCATCTCCTTGCTAATTTGATTGGTATTGCATTAAAATATAAATTAATTTTGGTAGTATTTTGATTTTTATTATATTGGCATGGCCTGGCCTTGAACACTGAGTATTCCACCAGCTATTTAGGTTGTTCTTTATTTTTCAAAGGACCATTTGGTAATTGAACTTATTCAAATCTTGGGTGTGTTTTAAGAGGTTGCTCCCCAGATATTTTATACATTTTGTAATTATTTGAAATGGGATTTCCCTTTCTATTATTTCCTTTTCTGTTCCCTTTCTATTCTGTGTTTTGTGATTATTATATAGAAATGCTATTGGTTTTTGAGGATTTATTTTGTAGCCTGCATCTTTGCTGAAGCTATTAATTGTCTCAATTAATATCTGTCCTGATTCACTGTGGGTTTCCCAGTAAGCCATCTTATCATCAGCAAACAGGGATTTTTCTTTATCATAAGTGATATGATAAATAATATCATTATTCCTTTAATTTGGTTCTCTTGGCTTATTGCTCTTCCTAGCATTTCCAGAACCATATCAAATAATAGTGGGGTGAGGGGGCATCCTTGCTTCACTCCCATATTTATTAGAAAAGATTCAAATGTATCCCCTTTGCATTTGACGGTTACTTTTGATTTAGATAGATTTTTTTGTGATATTAAAAAAAAATCCTTCCATGCCTATATTTTGTAGTGTTTTTAGCATAAGAGAGTGTTGTACTTTGTCAAAGATTTTTTCTGCATCCTTGAGATGATCATGTGGTTTTGGATGTTTTGGCTTTTGATATGGTTAATTATATTGATTGTTCTCCTAATGTTGAACCATCTTTGCATCCTTGGTATAAACTTCACTTGATTATAATGAATGAGTTCTTGGATAAATTGCTATTGCCTGTTTGATAGGATCTTGTTTAAAATTTTTGAATTGATGTTAATTAAAGATATTGTTCTATAGTTTTTTCTTTTATTTTTCCTGTTTTAGGTACTAAACTACAGTTGTCTCATAAAAGACACTTGGCAGAGTGCTTCCTTTCTCAATTTTTGAGAATAATTTGTATAGTATGGGACTAACTGTTCCTTAAAAGTTTGATGGAAATTCTCCTGTGAATCCATCAGATCTAGGAGTTCTTTTCTTCGGTAGTTCCTTTTCAGCTGGGTCTATTTTCTTTTCTGAGGTCAAGTTATTTAAGATCTCTATCTGATCTTCTGACAGTTTGGGTGTTGCATATTTTTGAAGGTATTTCCTTTGTGTTTTTGGTTTTGTTAGCATATAATTGTACATAATGTGTTCTTATTCTTGTCTTTTATGTCTTCTGGTTTTGATGAGATTTAACCTTGCTCATTTGCTATATTGTTGATTTTATTTTCTACTCTCTTCTTTTTAAAAATTTTTTAATTAGTTTTTTTATTTTTAGTTTACAGTACTCAGTTCTACATGTTCTTGAGTTTCAAATTTTCTTCCCTTCCCTCCCGTCCCCACTCCCCTCCAAGATGGCATGGAATCTGATATAGGTTCCATATATACCTTCGCATTAAACTTATTTACACAATAGTCAAGTTGTAAAGAAGAATTATGACCAATGGAATGAATCATGAGAGAGAAGAAACAAAACCAAAAAAAGAATAGAAAAAAAGATAGCAAATAGTTTGCCTCAATCTGCATTCAGTCTCCACAGTTCTTTCTCTGGATGTAGATAGCTCTTTCCATCATGAGTCCTTTGGAGCTGTCTTTGAGTCTTGTATTGCTGAGGAGAGCCAACTCTGTCAAAGTTAGTCATCACAGAAGAAATATATCTGTGGTTGTATACAATGTTCTGCTGGTTCTTCTCCTCTCACTCAGCATCATATCATATAGGTCTTTTCACATTATTATGAAGTCTGTATCTTCCCCATTTCTTATAGCACAATAATCTTCCATTACATTCATATACCGCAACTTGTTCAGTCATTCCCCAATTGATGGGCATCCCCTTGATTTCCAATTCTTTGCCACCACAAAAAGAGCTGCTATAAATATTTTTGTACATACAGGTCCCTTTCCCACTTGTCTGATCTCTTTGGGATATAGCCCTAGGAGTGGTATTGCTGGGTCAAAGGGTATGCCCATTTTTGTAGCCCTTTGGGCATAGTTCCAAATTGCTCTCCAAAATGGCTGGATCTGTTCACAACTCCACCAACAATGAATTAATGTTCCAATTTTCCCACATCCTCTCCAGCATTTATCATTTTCCTGTTTTGACATGTTAGCCAGGAGAGATGTGGTACTACTCTTTTCTTTTTAAGCAGATTAGTTAAGGGTTGATCAATTTTATTAGCCTTTTGAAAGAACTAGCTTTTGGTTTTATCATTCCTATGTTTTTTGTTTCCAATATATCTATTTCCTTTCTAATTTTTAATATCTCCTCTTTCGTGCTTATTTTAGGTTTATTTGTTGATTTTACAATTTTAAAAAAGTATATTCAGTTCATTAATCTTCTTTTTTTCTGTTTTGTTAATGTATGATTGTAAGGGTATGATTTTTCTCCTGAGGATCACTTTAGTTACATCCTAGAAATTCTGATATGTTGTTTCATCATTATCATTTTCTTTTACATAGTTATTAATTGTTTTTATGATTTGTTCTTTGACCCACCCATTATTTAAGATTTTATTGTTATCTCTCCATTTGGATCTGTATCTTTTGTTTGTGGTCCTGCAACCAATTTCTATTCTTCTTTCATTATGGTATATAAAGGATGTGCTGACTACTTCTGCCTTCTTTGCAATATTTCTGTGTCCTAGGACATGTCCAACTTTTGTAAAAGTTCCATGTGGTGCAGAGAAATATGTGTGTGTGTGTGTGTGTGTGTGTGTGTGTGTGTGTGTGTGTGTTTGCTGCCCCATTTAGAAGATGCCATAAGTCTTTTTATCCAAGTTTCTCCAGACATGTTTTCAATTTCATATTTTCCCTTTTGTTTATCTTTCTGTTAGACTTAT
Organism: Trichosurus vulpecula; assembly: GCF_011100635.1. Classification (NCBI taxonomy): domain Eukaryota; kingdom Metazoa; phylum Chordata; class Mammalia; order Diprotodontia; family Phalangeridae; genus Trichosurus; species Trichosurus vulpecula. The sequence goes on along the minus strand of NC_050574.1, from coordinate 289,472,782 downwards.
CCAATATATAAAACTGAAAGAAAGATATTGAAGTCTCCTGTTACTATTATGTTAATGTCTGTGTCTTCTTGAAGCTCAGATAATGTTTCTTTTATGAATTTGGATGCTAAGGCTTTTGAAGTATATATGGTTATTATTGATATTGGCTTGCCTTTGGCAAGATACCCTTGAGACCTATAGGTCATAAGATCAGAAAATTAAAGTTCTAACCCCACCTGAATGGCACACCTCTCCCAGAGTGATTATGAGGATCAAATGAAATAGCCTATGTGAAGTGCTTTGCAAAACTTAAAGTCCTCTATAAATGCCAACTATTATTATTGTAAAGATGAAGAAAATAAGACCCAGAGTAGTTGTGATTTTTTGAAACTGCAAATCTATTATGTGCAATTTGCTATTCCTTTAAAATAGATAATAAAATTATCATATAAATATTTTCTTTTTCTTCCCTTTCCTCCCCTGAACCCCCTACCCTAGAGTTGTCTACCATTAGACACAAATAAGCATATATATATATAATATATAAATACAAATATATGTATATATGTATGTATGTAAAATCATTCTATGCATCTATTTATCAGGTTTTTTTTTCCTGCAGATACAGATAGCATCTTCATATATCTTTTGTAGTTAATTTGGGTATTTATAATAGTTAAAATGACTTGCTCAAAGTTCTTCTTAAAACAATGTTGTTATGACTGTGTACATTTTCTTAGTTCTGCTCATTTTGTTCTTCATTATTTCATGCAAGTCTATCCATGTTTTTCTAAGGTCATCGAGGTCATAATTTCTTATAACACAGTAGTATTCTATCACAACCATATACCACAACTTGTTCAGTCATTCTTCAATTGATGGGCATCCCTAGAATTTCCAGTTCTTTGAAACCACAAAGACTTTTGCTATAATCATTTTAGAACATGCAGGTTCTTTTCCTTTGAAAAAAGACCTAGTAATGGTATTGCTGGGTCAAAGAATATAGGCAATTTAATAACCCTTTGGTTGTGATTTTCCAAAGTAATACAGGTAATAAAAAGAACTCAGATTTTAGCCAAAGTCCTGGGGGCAGGGTGCTAAAAGGAGCTAGGGAGGAAGGAAGAGAGAAACACATAGGAATACAGAGAAATGACATAAAGAGAGAGATACAGAGAGAGGAACGAGGAAGAGGAAGAGGACAAGGGAGAAGATAGAAAAGGGGAAGATAGGGAGAGAAAGAAAACATGATAAAACAGTAAAATAATGGAATAGTAGGTCCCAGGTGAAAGGGTTATCTGTGTGGAGTAGGGTCAGGAAGGAGCCACAGGACATGAATGACAGTTTATCTTATTCAGTGGCTTGTTTTGAGGCATGCTATCCACAGTGACTCCTGCTAAAGCCATGGAACCTGACACTCTCTAGTCCACCTCTTTTCCCAAGTAGAGGGGAGGGGTGAATTCTGTTCAGCATTGAAGACCCACATTTTCTGTTTCTCTTCTTAAAAATTGGGGCCTGGATGGAAACATCACTTCTATGAGAATAAAACATTTGATGAAGCATGATGGTTAGGCCTGCAGAGAAGACAAGGAAAGCAGATCATAGCTTGCCTGAGTTAACCCACGATAAATAATTCAAGGAGTTCATCAAAAAAGTCCATAGATGGAGAGATTTTAATGAATTAGACCCCAAAGCTTGGGAAGTTGTAGTGAAGAGGGGGAAAAATATCACCACAGATCTAGTTTTATTCCTAGAGAAATATGAAACTGCAAAAGGCTGTATTAAAATTATATTACAGATCTGCCAGAAAAGGAAATTGAAAGTTAAAGCTAACCTTCCCTCTCAGACTTAATGCTGTTAAGCAGTTTTCCTATTGGGTGACCCTTTCAAGACTGGCCAGCTTCATGCCCTACCATGTTAATGAGGCACATTTTCAATGGACAGTCTTGTTGGCTAACTTAACTATTAGGTGAGAAACAGAAGATCATAAGAAGGTATCTTCTAGATGAATACTTGTATGATGCTGTAAGGGCTTCTATTATTGGATTTTCTGTTGTTGGCTACAAAAGGCAGCTGCTCAGGGGATGTTTGGATTTTAAGAGTACTTCATAGCATTTCAATAGGTAATAGGGGCAGTCCTACCCATAAAAGGCCATCTATAATGATGTGAAGGAAATAAATGATTCTGGAGCTGAGCTTTGAAGGAAGCTAGGGATTCTAAGAGGTAGAGGTAAGGATTGAGGATGCCTGGCATCCTGGGCATAAGGGACAGCCTGTGCAAAAACATAGAGAAGAGAGATTAAAATATTGCATCAGAGGAATAATAAGAAGGCTGATATGGTTGGATTTTAGAACATGTGAAGGGGAGAAATGTATCATAGGCTAAAAAGGTAGGCTGGGCCAGGTCATAAAGTACTTTGTGAAGAGCTATTCCTGATACCCCCACTGTCTGGGGCAGTGGCAGACATCCTACAGCATTTAAACAATCTGGTCTGGATTTGTCACCTTCCCACCCCCCGCCCCCTTCTTTTGTCTCTTACCATTCTTTCTCCCCATGTCTACTCTGAAAAATGACAGTGACGAAGAAGGCAGGAGTGAAGGGAGATGGATAGCCATGCATTTCTATAGTGTGGCCCCATTTCCCCTAGTTCTCACAGAAATTGTTTAACTTCATATGATAACTTTCACCCTTGAAGGAATACTTTTGAGGCATATATGAAAAGCTGAAAGATAGGGTGATTTATGGAAGCACACTCCAGTATTTTATTATCTAAAGGCCATGGACTCCTTCTTCACCAAATCCAAAGGACTCAGCATGCTGCTAGGACAAAAGCATCTCGTGACCTTACCTGCTGAACATGACTTCACTGTGCAGTTCTGCTGGGTATGATATTTTCAGCTGGAGGCCCAGTTCTTTTGCACTTGTTATGGAGTGTTCCAACCCCTGTGATCTTTCAGTGTTGCCAATGCTAAGTCTTCTGTGATTCTAATTGGGGTGCTACCACATGTAAATTATTTTTTTTTCTCATGGCTCATAATATTTTGTCCTTGATCTGGGGGTTTCAGAATTTAGCTATAATGTTTCTGTGAGTTTTCCTCATAGTATCTCTTTCAGGTGATTTTTTCAGGATTTTTTCTATTCCTACTTTCCCCTCTTGCTCTAATGCTTCAGGACAATTTTCTTTAATTATTTCTTGTATTATTGTATCAAGATTCTTTTTGATAAGAACTTTCAGGTAGTCCAATTATTCTTATGTTTTCTTTTCTTGATCTGTTCTCTAGAGCCATTGTTTTTCTTATAAGATGTTTCACATTCTCTTCTATTTTTCCATTCTTTATCTTTTTTTTTTTTTTAATTTCTTCATCTCTTATAACTTTGCTGGCTCCCTTGCCCAATTCTGATTTTCAAGGAGTCATTTTCTTCCTTAAAATTGTGGATCTCCTTTTCTTTTTGGTTGACTTTCTTGTCATAATCTTCTTGTTTCTCTTGTATTATTCTTATTTTTCTTTTTGATTTTTCCTCCTTCTCTCTCATTTGATTTTTAAAATCTTTTTTAAGTTCTTCAAGGAATTCTTTTTGGGCAGGTGACCAATTGACATTACTCTTCTCTATTCCCATAATAGCTCTCTATGACTGGATTCTTTCTCTTTTGCCTGTGCATTTTTTGGGCAATAATTTAGTTTTTATAATCACCTCTAGTCCTAGGGCATGGGGGAGGGTGCCTCTGATCCTCTTCAGGTTTCCTGTCTGACCTTGAACTCTGTAAAGCCAATCAGTAAGTGAAAGATCTTTCCCCGCCCTTTGAATAGACTTCAGGTGGGACCAACAAAGGGAGGTCTGATTAGAGACAGGCCCACACACTTTCGCTAATTAGGTGTGAGGCCCCACTCTGGTTAGCAAACTAGTTTGCTAGTTTGAGAGAGGCGTGAAGCTCTCAGGGCCTTACTGGGAGTTGTTAAGACCAGAGCTAATGGTGTGTGCCTAAGTTCTCGTCAATCAGATGACATCTAGGACTGTATACAAAGAGAGAACAGAACTTGCAGCAGAGCAGAAACTGAGGACTGAGAGAAGAACTGGACACAAGGGAGCTGGAAGCAGCAGAACAGACAGCAGCAAGATTCAGAAGCAGAGGATGGTGTACACATCCAGAGTGTGCAGAGCGAAGAGTGCTGAACACAAGAGGGAGTTGCAGAGATCAAGGAAGTTGGAGTCAGCAGAGCTGCAGGAGAGAGTGCTGAGCAGAGAGTTAGGATTCATGAGTGATCTTCTTATAGGAAGGCCCTAGCATCAAGGGGAAGCTCAAGTATGACTTGGTTTCCTGCTATGATATTTTGTTATAATCTCCTTGTTACTGTAGTGAGGTGGGCTTATTGGTTTTGGAATATTATTGCCACAATATCAAATTGGGGGCATTGCTCCTTGAGTCTGACCCTTTGGAGTCTAAATAAATGTTATACTTCCTCTGCCTTCTACCTAGAGAATTCCTTATACTTCGCGATTCTGAACCATTCAGGCATTCCCATGGTCCTCTCAGAGGTCATGAATTTTGCCTTACTGATATAAACTCAAATCAAGACCTCCAACCTCCTGTGAGTACCCACAGCCAGTGGAGTCCCTGTCCCACGACTTCTGCACTCACTGGGCGTGTACTGGTTCCTTCTCCCCCTGCAGCTCTCTGTAGTACACAGCCGGCTCTGGCGTTCCTTGTCAGTAGAGGTTCTCTGGATTTTCCAGGGGTCAGACACCCAACTCTCCTCACTGTCTCAGAGTAAAAGTTCCTGTGGCTGGGGCTGAGGCAGCCTCTCAAATCAACTAACCCCAGGGCATGCTGCTGGTTGTTTAAGCAGCTTGACACTAATTGTTAAAGCAGACCTAGCCTGGAGGTGTTTACTCTTCACCTGGAGGAGATCTAGTCCTGGGATTTTTCTTCAGGTCTTCTCCAATTGTTCTAAGAGAATCCCTGTTCTGCACCTACTCTTATTTGTTTTACGGCTCTATGTTTGCCCAGAGGTGCTATTTTATCTCCTTTGTGGAGGAAAATCCTGAGAGCTTGAAATTTTCTGACCTACTCCTCCATTTTCCCAGAATCTTTTCCCACTGTGCATCTCAGCTTGGGGGAATATGGTAGATTCCTCAAAGAAATGCCATCCTGCTTTCTGTCAAAAAAGTCTTTGCTAAACAAGTTGTGGTATATGAATGTAATGGAATAGTGTTGTGCTGTAAGAAATGGGGAAAATACGGACTTCATAATTACCTGGAAAGACATACATGATACGATGCTGAGTGAGGGGAGCAGAACCAGGAGAACATTGTACACAACCATAGACATACTGCTTCTGTGATGACTAACTTTGATACACTTGGCTCTTCTCAGCAATACAAGGCTCAAAGACAGCTCCAAAGGACTCATGATGGAAAGAGCTATCTATATCCAGAGGAAGAATTATGGAGTCTAAATGCAGATTGAGGCAAACTATTTGCTCTCTCTTTTTTTTTTTTCTCTTCTTTTTTGGTTTTGTTTCTTCTTTCTCATCATCCATTCCATTGGTCATAATTCTTCTTTACAATTTGACTATTGTGTAAATAAGTTTAATGCGAAGGTATATGTAGAACATATATCGGATTCCATGCCATTTTGGAGGGGAGGGGGGAGGGGAGGAAGGGAAAGAAAATTTGGAACTCAAAAATTTGTGGAACTGAGTGTTGTAAACTAAAAATAAAACATCTAAAAAATTTTAAAAATAAATGCTTATTAACTAACAAAAAAAGTCAACCTTAAAGAACAGAATTGGTTCCTTTTTGTTTGTTTTCAAGTTCAAAAATAGTGTTTGGTTTGTGATAATAATAATTAAAAATTGATAGGAATATAGAGCTAGAGAACTTGTAAAGGATGAACAATGGTGGCTTGTGCTTTCCTTGGATTGGTTAACTGAGGAAACATCTCTACAGACAAATTAAAGTGATAGACACACGAAAGAGTCATTGTTTAGGTACTCCCCCCTCCTCATCGTGGTTTTAGAGTCAGAAACTTAGAATTTATTAAGTTCAACCTCTTCCTTTTGCAAGTGAGGAAAATGAGAGCCAGAGTGATTGTTCTTTTCCCAAAGTCACACAGACAATAACTGGCAGAGCTGGGATAGGAACCTGAATGGTCCTGACTCCAATTTCAATTTTCTATCAGTGATTCTACACTATCCCACCTGTGATTGCAATTATTCTGTATTACTTCCTCCCAGGTACCCTCCTACAGTGCCTCCCCTCCAAACTTCCCAACCCATACTTCCCATCCTCCTACTTCATGGTAGTCATGTTTTTATTGACACTTTTTTTTTGAGCCATTAACATTCATGATAACTGACCCCCCCCCCCCCCATTACAAATCCCTTCAATATAGCAAAGAAAAACAGAATAAAAAAGAAACTCTGGCTGATTACCGCCCCCATCCCCCATATTCTACCCCCATTTTTCCACTTGAAAGAGGGATGTGTGAATCATCACCTATTTTATAGGACTAAGATTGGTTATTGTAATTAATCTATATTCAGCTACATTTAGGTGTCATTTGTTTATATGTTATAGTTATTTCTGTTGTTCTCTTTCTTCTTTCATTACTTTTAGTTTATATGTCTTTCTATATTTATCTAAATTCTTATTCATGGGGTTACTTATGGCACAATAAAATTCCACTACATTCCTATGCCGCAATTTATTTAGCCATTCACCAATTCATGGGCAATTCTTTTGTTCCCAGTTTTTGGTATATGTGGGACTTTTATTTCTGTCTTTGACCTCCTTGGGGGTACATGTTAGTGTAATCACTGTATCTAACCATTATTTAGTGGCTATTTGTATCTGTATGGATCATTTGAGGTCAATTTTTCCCCTTTATTCCCTCTAGCAGAGCACACCTCACTTTTGTCTTCTCTTAAGAGTCTGAACTTCAATAGTATTAATCGTATTCATATTTTCATCACTAGATTATATAGGGAAGCTCTATGGATTATTGTGAAAAACACTTGAATGGGATCCCATAAGATCTAGCTTACGATCCCAGCTTTACTACAAAATTCTTGTATGATCTTGGGCAAGAAATTAAATGTCTCCAAGACTTAGTTTCCTAATCTGACATGAGAGGAGTAGAATGGATGATGGATACCAGCTCCAAGTCTTATTATAAACTACTATAAAATGATTTCACTGCAACCACCCTGGGAGGTAGCTGGTACAAAAAAATCATCATTCTATATAGATAAGGAGACTGAGACAAAGGTACTTCCTCACATGAGACAGTAAGTTTCAGAGCCAAGATTAACCTACTAATGTAGCTATGAGCAACCAACAAAGCTTTGGGGTCTTGTATCCATCCTAGAGTTATTCTCTAGGAAAGCCAATGGTTTGTCCTCTTTTATAGTATATCATTATGTATTAAGTCTTTACTACTTAGTTTTGCCCATCAGGATAATATTTAAATTAATTATGTAGGACTCCAGTATTGCTGTTCCCTATGACCCCCAACCCATGTAATATATTTTGTATGTACTTACTTTGTCTTCCGGGTGGCACTGCAGTTAGAGTGCTAGGCCATGAGTTAGAAAGACTCATCTACTTGAGTTCAAATATGGCCTCAGACACTTCCTAGCTGTGTGACCCGATCAAGTTACTTAACCCTGTTTGCCTCGGTTTCCTCATCTATAAAATGAGCTGGAGAAGGAAATGGCAAAGCACTCTAGCACCTTTGCCAAGAAAATACCGGGCATTTTGTAGGGACTGGTTTGGGGACAGTCTGAAAAGAATGGTGAATCTAGCATATAGATCGATTTAACGCAAATCCTTACCACTGAAAGAGAAAATGGAAACTATTATATGTAGACAACGTTATGCCAAGTAAATACAAATCATCTTCATTAGGGCAACACGATTTCCCAGGAATGAAGTCACTGTACCTGCTGTTGAGCCTCGTGAGTCTTTATTATGAATCTCTCTATTTATAATGAGCAGGAGTAATGCTAAAAATACTACTTTCTGAGGGACAGTATTATGGGCATGAACATGAGAGGTTACTTGGAAATGAGGAGACAAAAAGGATTTCAGTAAAATTACTTGCTATCAGGAGTAATAAACATATACAACGCTATTATTAGGGACCTTTGAGGAAGGGAACATTAATGAGTTGGGGAGACAACTAAATGAGTTTTTAAGTTAAAAAAAGAACTACCACAACCACCACCACCAACAAAAACCAGGGTGGAGATAAATGGAAAGAAAGTAGGAAAATGGACAATGAGGAAAACAAAGGGAAACAGGTATGATGAAAATTGCCCTGCCGTTCTGTGGAAAGAGAGAAAGCAAATCTAATGAGTTTCTCTGCTCTCAGTTTTAAAAATAAGACACATTTCTCAGATGTGAAATATGGTCCATTATCTGTCAGTGGTGTTCTGGGCTTTCTTCAGGCAGCAAATACATGTCATAAAATAAACTCAAAACTTTCTCCTCCCTTGTCTCACATTTTTTTTAAAGGGGTGACAGAATTCAGTTTTAAGCTGTTTGGTGAAAAAGATCTCTGATAACAATTGTTTTGACCCATTAAGAGAAATTCATTGAGTATTATTTTATACATATGTGTCTATATACATGTAGGTATTATGATGCTTTTTGAATTTAATACCCTTATTACTAATTTCCTCATTAAATGGAAAACTCCTTGAGGACAAGAACTATCTTTAGCCTCTTTTTGTATTACCAGTGCTTAGCACAGTTCCTGGCACGTAGGAGACACTTAATACGTATTTTTTGATTGATTAATACATGTTCCTATTTTCTCCCTCTAAGTGATGCCACAATTTATTGCATCCCTTTGTAGTAGTCTACAACTTGTTGTCTCTTTCTTCAGAATATCTACATTTGAGCTTATTTTTTGGCTTTACCTCTACCTATAACATAATTTGGCTCTGAAATAACATTTATCTCTCTTCTCTTACTGCATTAACTCTCCATTCTACTTACTTTTTATCTTATTTCTTTGTTCTCTCTCACTCACCCCTCCTACCTCCCCGCTCCCCATCTCTCTGATGCAATCTGGGCTTTGCTAAAGATCAGCATTACATGGAACTTCTCAATTAGGCTCATGAATTGGATAGTTGACACTTTGAGAAGGATAGGAAATGATGTGGTGAGACTAACTCTGAGCTCCACTCTGTAAGAACCTGAGATACCCATGAACATCCTGGAGCAGAACTCTTCAGCTGAATTTTAAAACATTTGTTTCCCGTCTGCTAAGCTCTCCTTTGCATCTACATTTCACAGCTTGCTTGCTGTTCTTGGTTAAGCTGGTCACATAAGCTGACATCAGATGCCAGGCAATGTGTATTTCAGCTTGACAACATTGAAATGACAGTGCATTAAACATCCCTTTAGTGGTATTTTTAACCCTTTTAGGCAGTCAATTCTCTCTGGCCCTTGGTATGGTCTTACTTCTCATAGGTTTAGTCTTAGAGAGGAGGGTGTTAACTGTTTCTTGTGCTTCATTAGTTCCAGAGACTAATTAGCCTGCTTGGCTCTCCATCAGTGGTGCAGATGGAACAGATAGTGCAGTGGCAGCCATGTGTCTCCCCTCCCCCACCAAACCTCACTTTAGAAGACTGTTAAGTGGCTTGCAAGGCACCCTTGTGCCAGGGTCACTGATTGTTGGGTTTTGGTGCTTAATAAGGCATTTCTTCAGCCCCTTTCCTGTGCAGTGAGATGACAGAAATAATGGAAAACTGATTGGGACTAGGCAGTGGATAGAGAAGGGTACTGGGGAAGGCATAGAAACAAAGGGGATAATAGCAGCCCTGTGAAATATAGAGGCCATTTGAGGGTTGGTTGGGTAAGAAGATGCCAGAGTTTTGGTCATATGTAGAATGAATTAATAGGGAGCCCAATACTTTGGCCATATAATACAAAAGCAAGCAGATGTTTATGTGATTCAGTGGACTAGCTAAATTGATTATTCCACTGGATTGACTGGTCAATTCAGACAAAACAGCAAAGACACAGGAAACATAGCCTGAACACTTGTGTTTAGACAAACTAGGTCATCTCAACTTTGGAATGGTGGTGAGTTTTGTTTGTATCACATGCAAATGTGTTTTAATAATGCATCGATATATTCGCTGGTTTAATCTGACCCAATCTTCCTTGCCTGTGAATCAAGTGAAATGTCACCTCACACTTATAGAGATTTTTGTCAGTGACAAGAAAATAATTTCCCTCATATATACATAGTGAGATCTTTGTCACTGACAAGAAGATAACACCTTTTACCTTCAAAACTGTTTGTTTTATAGGAAACAATTTAAGAGAAAATAACTTCCCCCCACCCCATTTCGCTGTTTTACCAGCACTGATTACTATTTTTCAACTTTTGGCTTTACCATGTGAACCAATATTCAAAGTGACTAGACTGAGCCTGGCTGAATTCTGGTTTAAAAGTCAAGGGATCACAAACTCCTGGGACACACTCAGAGTCTGACTATCTACGTTGGTATTTGGGTACACGTTTAGTATCGTAACCAGGGTAGTCTTTGGGCTGGGAGGGATTGGAGAAGAAGGAGCAAAACCCAAAGGAAGTAGTAGCTACATGCTCAAAATGACCTCAAAAAATGTCCACATCCTGCTGGTGTTGATGCCTTCAGGAGGCTATAATTAGAAGCATTCTGCCACATGGAACAGTGACTATGCAAAAGGGCTGAAGTTCTTTGAATCATAGACTTACCATTGGATGGGATCCTAAAAGTCAGTAAGTCTAACCTGTTCATTTTACAGATTGGGAAACTGAGGACCAGAGGAGTGAATGACTTGCCCAGGGTGGCAGAGCTACGAAATGTACAAGGTGGATTTGAACCCAGATTTTCCTGACTCCAAGTCCAATGACCTACCCATTTACACTGCATAACATCTCTTGGATCATGTCTGGACACAAGGAGGGGTCTGGGTCTATCTGCAGCGGGTGATTGGGAAGAAGGTAACAGAACTCGGTAAATAAAGACTTACAATTTCTAGCCTTACCTCATATTATTCCCTTTTATACATTTTGCATTTTAGCCATACTTAAGTCCCAGAACTCAGATACCATCTCCCCTTTTTGTGCTTTGCATGGGTTATACCCTTGTGCCTGGAGTTCACTTCCTCCTCGCTTCCAATTCTTGGAATTTTTAATCTTCATTTAAAGCTTAGTTGAGGTCTCCTCCTCATGACCCTTCCCTCAGTTTCCCCTGTTCTACTTATTTGGGTGCATGGTCTAATTTTCTCCACTCCCACTCCTCTTACTGTCTAGTCAAATGTCAACTTTTTGAGGGCAGGGATTTTTTTTTGTCCTTGTATTCCCAGCACCTAGAATTGTTCCCTGTAGACAGAAGGCACTGAATAAATGCTTACTGAATTGAAGGAGAGTAACTAATGCAAAAATATAGAGCAAAGTGTGAGAAGAAAAGAGAGAGAAAGCCATTTAGGGAATGAGATATGTGAAGACAAGAGAGAGAAACAGCTGGCAAGAGACCCTCAAAGGGAGGGTCAGAAGGCACCAGAAACTGGCACCTTTAGTGTGACCAGCAGTCAGGCAGAGTAGGAATCTGAACTCAAGTTCTCTGACTTCAAATCCAGGCTTATTTTCACTCTGCCATACTGCCTCCTTATGCCTGGGATTTTACAATGAATCAGTCCCTGGCAGGAGTAACATATAAGACTGGGTCTCTGCAAAGGCTCAGTGCTTTTGGTATAAGCCAGCATGGAATGGGAATATTTTTTAACCACAGGGAAAAGACCTATGAGGGAACAAAGGAAGACAATTGTAAAGATTCCTTAATTTCAGCCTGAAGAGAAGCACCTTTTAAGATTATGTGCTTTGGTTATGTTAATAGCTTAGGGTAAGGATTTCATGATAAACATCCTGACACCCTGGGAGAAACACGGCATTTTTATTATTAGGTTCCATAATCAAGAGAGTGACATTTGAGTACCCAAGAGGAATGCTGTGAAAATTCATTAGAGCTCTTAGGGTGTCGGCCAGTGTGGCTGCCAAGGAAGCATGGCAGTTATGTTATGCTTTTATTTCAGAACCAAGACAGATTTGAATTTGTATCCGCAGCAGAGAGGAAGGTGATATGTTTACTGTTAACAGTGATAATTGTGTTATTAATATTTTTGAGGTTATAGAACAGAATATTGTGTAGAAAATCAGCAGTTAATTAGTCAACCAGCATTTTTAGAAGTGATTACCATGTGCTAGGCACTATGCTAAGTTCTGGGGATATTGTGTGTTTGTCCTTGGATTCAAAGAGGACCATGACATCAGGGAAATGATGACGTGACTTGCAGTTGACTTTCATTTGATTGAGGGAGGGCTGTGCAAGGTCACCAGCCTCTCTTTCTCCTCCAGAGCCATCTGGATCCAGTGGTCAGATATTCATCAGTATGACTGCAGATGACCCAGGATGCAAGGGGAGACTCTAGCCCTTTTAGGCTAAGGCCTTTTCACATACTCACTTAGAGTAAGGTATTACCCATTCAGTGAATAGGCCTCTTTAAGAAGTGAGTCAAAGGATGACCCCTTTAATTAGAAAAAAAGAAAAAAAAATCAAGCTGGGAGGGGAAGACCCTCAGGGTTCCTGTTCCAAAGAGAAACAGTTACCATTGACATTCACTCTAAGCCAGGAAGACCCAAAATACAAAATCTCTGTCTCTGCTCTTGAGGAGCTAACCTTCTAGTGGGAAAGATGATTTTTAAATAACCGTGTGCATACAAATTATCTACAGACTCCACGAAAGGTGGATCTCAGAGGGAAGGCATTAGCAAAAGGGGTTGTTGGGAAAGGATCCCCATCCCCTAAGAAGTGAGATTTGAGCTGAGTTTTACAGGAATCCAGGGAAGCTAAGCAGTCATGGAAAGGAGAGAGAGCAGTACAGATATGGCGAACAGATGGACCAAAAGCATTGAGATGGGAAGTTTTAACCATAAGTTTTCCATTGGGGTGGTTACATGGTATTCTGAGGACCAATCTTTATTCTGACATCGTGAGGATAACTGTGGTATGCATGTATATGCCTGCGTATGCACACACAGACATACAAACACACATAGTATTACTAATTTAGCATGGGTACAGCTATGAATCAATCAGGTTTGAGTTCAAATCTGTCAGACATTTACTAACTGAATGATCCTGGGCAAGTCACCTAACTACTGTTTGCCTCAGTTCCCTTAACTGTAAGATGGGGGTGGTAGAAGCACTTAATCAATGATTATTCCCTTTCCCCTTGCTCTGTGGGTTATCTTTGTAACTCTCTGAACCAAATCATCTCTCCCTCGCTCCTATTTCCCTTTATATTATCTCCCATTATTAGAATGTAAACTTCTTGAGGGCAGGGACCTTTTTTATTTTTGTATTTAAATTCTTGCAATAATGATGATGAAGATGATGATAAACAGTTGACGTTCAAGTAGAACTCACTGTGTGCCAGGCACTGCTAAATGCTCTGCAATTATAATTCCATTTGACCTTCATAACAACTCTCAGAGGTAGGTGTGATTATTATCCCCATTTCACAGTTGAGGAAACTGAGGCAAACAGAAGTTAAGTAACTTGCCCAGGGTGGCACAGCTAGTAAGTGTTTGAGGCTGGATTTGAACTCAAGGTCTTCCTTGACTCCAGGGCCAGCGCTCTGTCCACTGTTCTATCTAACTCCCTCCGAACTTAGAACAGTGTTTAGTATAAACTTAAGAAAATTTTTTTTTACTCATGCTTTTATTTAAAGAAATAAGGAAGAATTTATACAAAGTGATGCAGAGTAAAAAGAACAGATCTAAAAGACCAGTAGGCATAATGACTACAATTATATAAATGATGATGGCTTTAAACTGCCACAAAATTCTGATTAAAAAACCCCCAGTGGATTACATTAGTGCTAATTTATAAAAGTGAAATCACATGACCCTCTTTTCTTTTAAACAAAAGGAAATTAGTCAAGTGTCAGGTTGCATATGCTGCTAGTCACAATTATTCTTTCATTGTGTTTTGATTGACTTTTCAGGAATGGTACCTTGTGAGGGGGGTAACTGTAAGCTTGTTGATGTGTGTATCATATAATATTTTGAAGGAAATTTAAAAAATTATGCATGCATTGATTACTTCGTAGGACTAAGGTCAGAACCAAATGAGATAATGTGTGTACTTTGCAAAGTCCATTGCGTCTGTAAAGCTCTACATAAATTTAAGTCATAGAGGTGGCAGACTAAAGTAGCATTGGATGGGTCTCAAGAAGACTGGGTTTATGTCCTCGCTTGCCAATTTATTAGCTGTATTGTTGTTGTTCAGTCATTTCAGTTGTGTCCCACTCTTCATGACTCCATTTGGGGTTTTCTTGGCAAGGATCCTAGAATGGTTTGCCATTTCCTTATCTAGTTCATTTTACAGAAGAGGAAACTGAGTCAAACAGGGTAAAGTGACTTGCCCAGGGTCACACTGCTAAGTGTCTTAGGCCAGATTTGAACTCAGGAAAATGGATATTCCTGACTCTAGGCCTGGCACTTTGTCAACTGCACCACCTAGTGGCCCTACTAGTTCTGTATTCATTTAATCTCTACGAGCCTCAATTTCCTTATCTGTAAAATAGGGAAATAGTGCAAAATGCTTAGCTCATAGGGCTGTTTTGAGAAGTTAATAAAATAACATATCGGCAGCTGGGTGGCTAAGTGGATAGAGCACCAGGCCTGGAGTCAGGAAGACTCATCTTTATGAGTTCAAATCTGGCCTCGTACACGTAATAGCTGTTGGACCCTGGTCAAGTCACTTAACCTTGTTTGCCTCAGTTTCCTCATCTATAAAATGAGCTGGAGAAAGAAATGGCAAACCACTCCAGTATCTTTGCCAAGAAAACCCCACATGGGGTCACGGAGAGTCAGACATGGCTGAAATGACTGAACAACAACAGTAATGTAAAGAAATATGTAAAAAAGAAATTATTACCCAGCGATTGGTAGAGTGCTTGGCAAGTAAATGTTTAAAATGTCTAATTGGTTTTCTCAATTCACTCAACATTTATTGTGTGCCTATTGTATGCCGCTCATGTACCAAGATTAAAAAAAAAAATAACCCCTGCCGTCAAGAAGCTTATACTTCATTGGAGGTTTGAGGAAGAGTGGCACAGAGATTGGATTCTAGCCCTGGCTCTCCCACCAACTAGACTTGTAACCTTGAGCAAGTCATCATAGCTCTATTAACCTCAGTTCCTGTGCCCTCAAAGAAGCAGCTCAGAATACAGGTAGGTATAAATAACACTACCCAGAAGCCCTGGGACTCACGAAGCTTTCAGACTTCAACCAATATGTGCCCTTCCTTGCCATCTCTAAAGATTTGCTGAGATCTTTCAGTTTTTATTCTTTAAAACTGAAGTATTTGGATTTACTCGAAGTTTTTGAAGCTCTCCTTGAAGAAGATGACTTTATTTTCAGGTGGCACATGCTGTCATTTTTTCGAATTTTCTCAACTATGTTCCATTATGCTACCACCCCCGCCCCCAAACATCTGAAAAATGAAAAGCACACCCATTCAGTCTGATAAATGTAGGCTTCAAAGAGCTCCCTAATCTTATTTCAATAAACGACAATACATGGTTGTTGTCCTAATTTCTCTTTTTAAAGATGTTATCCCTGACTGAACACCTATTTTCTCCTGTTCACCCTATTTCCTGTAGCTGAGGAGTTTGTACTGCATCGATTACTTCTTATGGTTCCCTTTTCTCTCCACTCTGATCTCTTTATTTCTTTGTGCTTTACCCTCTTCTCACACCAACTCCTTCCTGTCCCCCTTTCTCCCCCCTGCCATCTATCTTACCACAGGGTATCAGAGTTCCTGACTCCCAAACTCCTCTACATTATGCCCAGTCAGCCAGGTGGTCCTCCTGCCCTTACCTGAAGACCTTGTCTGCTGGGGAACCTACTGCCTCTATGGCAGTCTGGTCTGCTTTTAGACACTGCTCACTGTTAAAAATTTTTCCTTGACTCCAAGTTTATTTCTGCTCCTTACACCTATTGCTAAGATTAATCCCTCTTCCATTTTAGATATTTGAATGTAGTTATTATGTTTCCCCTGTCTTCTCTTCTCTAAGCTAAGTATCCTCGGTTTCTTCAACAGTTTTTCATATTATATATTCTCAAGGAGGGCAGCTAGGTGGCACAGTGGATAGAAGACCGCCCCTGGAGTCAGGAACACTCATCTTCATTAGTTCAAACCTGGCCTCAGACACTTACTAGCTGTGTGGTCCTGGGCAAGTCACTTAACCCTATTTGCCTCAGTTTCCTCATCTGTATGCCAGAGCCAGAGAAGGAAATGGCAAACTACTCCAATATCTTGGCTAAGAAAGCCTCAAATGGCTTCAGGAAGAGACATGACCAAAATGACCAAACAATAACATTCTCCAGGTCCTTGATCATTCTGGTTGCCCTCTTTAAGATGTGCTTTAGCTAACTGGTATCCTTCAGTCTTCTGTTCCTCCTCCTCCCCCTGTCCTCATCCCTCCCCCTTCTCCTCCTCTTCATATTGTTGCAGACACGTCAACTTATTCCTATCTGTCCATGGATAGTGTTTTACAACCTTTGTGTTTTGCTTCTTGTTCTTTCAGTGAACACACAGGCTACGTTCGGTTCTATATTATACGTGACCAGGGTCAACAGACATGGCTGAATCTAATTGAGTGTGTGTTTCAGTTGTCTATTTAAAAAGCTGATTTTTTGAACCCAATCATAAGAGTTTACATTCACACCCTTTAAATCTACCTGAAAAGTTCCAGTCTATTGTTCTAGGCTTTTGTGATTTTTCTGGGTCCTGAATTTGCCATCCAATGTGTTCCCTATCTTCTTGTTTCCTGTCATCTGAAAAATCTGATAGACTCACTACATTTTCATCTATGTCCCTTTTAAAAAGTTTGAACAGATTAGATCCAAGGACAGATCCTTGGGACAGTCCATTAGAGCAGTCCTTCAAGGTTGTTAACACTAATCAATTTAGTAGAATAGCTCTTTGGTCTTGTCATTCAACCAGTTGGAAATCCACCTAAATGTGCCAAAATCCAGCTTACATGTCTCCATTTTCCTCACGAGGATATAGTGATATACTTTGTCAAATGCTGGCTGAAATCCAGATGTAGTATGTTTATGGCCATCTTTGGGCTTATCAGTTTAGTAATGCTGTCGAAAAAGGAAGTGAGGTTAGCTAGCCATAACCTCATCTTAAAAAAAAAATAAACCCCAAACCCCAAACCCAAATCTATTTTCTTGATTCTTTTTACTTTCATGTCACTGGTAGAAATGGACCTTGCCAGCCTCCACATTGAAACTTTCTTTGTATCAAACTAACATAACTAAGTGAAAACAAATATCAGCCGCCCCCCCCCCCCCCAAAAAAAATAAACCCAGTCATGTGTACGCCATTCGGCCCTTTTAGTCCCTACCTTTCTGCCTGAAGGAGGGAGAAATTTCATTCTTTCCTTTTTAAAAAACAAAACTTTATTGATGCATTTTGATTTCATATTACCTGTATTTCCCAGTGTATCTTTTCCTCCTTTTATTCCTGGATAAACACCCTCTATAAAATATAATTTTAAAAAAAAAGGAAAAAAAGTTTGGCAAAACTAATCAACATATCAAAGAAGTCTGATGTTACATTTAGTGTTTCATAGCATTGTCAAAAGCTAGGTGCTCTTTATAAATAATATTGAACATTAAATTTGCATTGATTATTATTGTTGTTATTCTATCTACTTCACTGTAGTCATTGCGTATATTGTTTTCTTTGTTCTTATTTCAATTTGCAGCAATTCATATGTCTTCCCATGTTTTTTCTGTATTCATCATTTCTTGTAGCACTTAAATACCATTATATTCATGTACCACAACTTATTTTGCCAATCTCCAGTTAATTAATCTTTATTTTATTTCCAGTTATTTTCAACTACAAAAAAATGCTGCTAAAATATCTTGGTGTTTATGCGGTCTTTCTTTTTGTCTTTGGCCTCCTTGAACAGATATATTATATGTGTGTGTATGTACATATTTATGTATACACCTACCTGTGGTATTTCTGGGCAAAAAGGTATGGACATTTATTCATTATCTTTACATAATCCTCAATTGCTTTCCAGAATGATAATCCACAGCTCCATCAATAGTACATTTGTGTGAACTCTCCAGTATTGGCAAGTCCCATCTTTTTTCATCTTTGTCAATTTGCTGAGTGTGAGGTCACACTTGAGAATTTGATTTGTATTCATCTTTCAGAAGATTATTAATTGTTTTTAATTCTTCTTTTGAGAACTATTCGTTCATATCCTTTGGTCACTTGGAAGATATATTTCATGATCTGATCTCTTGGACGATCATTGGTTTTTCAGTTATTCAGAATTTGGCTTCCTTTCTTTTCATTTACATTGTTGTAGACATTGTATATATTTTTCTTTCAGTTCTGCTTATTTATTCTACATTAGGCCATGTAAATGTTCCCACGTTTCTCCGAATCCTTTCATTGATGTACCATAGTTTCCCCGTCTCCCATTCTCCCCCTTCCCCACTATTTCATCTTGATGAATACATATTGGCTTCTAATGATTATCACTTTCTTTGTTAAATGCTTATAAGTTGTTTCTTCAGTAATTTATTCTAAAATTTTTGCAAGAATTGAAATTCAACCAATCACCTTTAGCTTGAAGAATCTATCTTCTTTGTATTTAGAAAGAAATTGGGAAATCTGCCTGTCTCTAGTTCTGCAGCATCTTTTCTCCTTGGATTTTTTCAAACATCACTAATAGCAGCTCAACAATCCCATCTACACATTAGTTTATCTGACTTAACATCATTGAGAGCAGCTGAGAGCTTTCCTAGAATCATCTCACTTATGTTGGATTTCAGTTCACTGCTAACCATTTTTGTTCCATAGTTCCCCAATGGAAAAGCATTCTTTGAAGTAGGATACTAAAAAAAAAGAGAGAGAGCTGACTACTTTCTTTAGGTAGGGATTGGGTAATTAAAATTTAAAAAATTAATTTGTAAGGTTCTATTTTTTCCTCTCAGCACCCCGCCCCTCAACTTGGAAAAGAAAAACGATAATAAAGAACCCCATAACAAATATGAATAGTAAAGCAAAACAAATTCCCACATTGGCTATTTCCCCCAAAATCTCAAATTCTCCATTTTGTCTTTATGTCTTCAATATAGTAAAGTTAGCAAAGTGCCTTATACCTAGAATTCATTTAATAAATGTTTATTGAGTCATAGAATATAGAGCTGAAACAGATATTATAGATAATTTTCCTCTTAAGATGAGGAAACGGAAGTTCAGGGACTTAAATGTCTTGACTAAGGTCATATTAGTAATAAGGAGCAAAACTTAGATTCGAACTCCTCGATTCTTCTCATGATGAATTCAGTGGATTTTCCATGGCACCATAAGTAATTCTGCCTTATATGCCTCAGGCAATATTATCATTCCATCCAAACCAAGCACAAGTTTGTTGTCAGGACAACTCTTTGTAAACCTTAGTGTTATGTAAAAGGCAGCTATCATTACCATCTTCATCTTCATCATCATTATCATCATCATCATCATCATTCATGCAGACATTCCAGATGCTGCTTGCCAGTCCAAGGCCATTGTCTTAAAGATGTTGTTGGGAGGAGGTAGAGTCAAGATGGTGGAGTAAAAGCAGGGACTTGCTTGAGATCTCCCTCAAACCCCTCCAAATGCCTGTAAAAATGACTCTAAACAAATCCTAGAGCTACAGAACCCACAAAATGACAGAGTGAAGTAAATCTCTAGGCCAAGACCACCTGAAAGGTCAACAGGACAGGTCTATTGCACCAAGCTGGGAGTGGAGCGCAGTCCAGCATGGACCATGCTAGCACAGACAGGGCTGGAGCAGGCCTCAAAGTACTGAAACAGCTGTGGCAGTTTCCATACCTCTCAACCCACAAATGCCAAGGACAACATAGAAGGTCAGTGGGAAAACTCTGTTGGACCTGGGTGAGAGAACAGCATGGTCTGACCTGGGGTAGTGGCAGTGGCATTTTCTGGAGCGGCAGGCCCACAGATGGTGGGGGGGATCAAGAGGCTGATCAGAGGGGATTGCAGGGATCTCTTTTCTAGAACCGAGGTAGGATTCTCTTCCTTCACCCTGCTTGGATCTGGATCACAGTTCAGGGTGGCAGTGCTGGGGTGAGGAGGAGCACTGGTGTGGCAGAGCTTGTGGTGGCTGTGAAGAGGGAATCCTCCTCACAGTTCTAAGACAGAAAAGAGTGCTTGAGGTCACTCACAGATCAGAGCACAGGCCAGGGGAGGAGTAAACACCTCTTCTTGAATCATATCACCATGGAAGAACTGAAAATTTGTAGATGCCTAGAAGTATCAATCAGCTGCACAAAACCCCTGAATGGCAGTGTTCATAGGAAAACACACTGAGTTCAAGTCTTGCCTGTGACACAGACTGGCTATACACAAACCTGGGGAAGGCATTGAGGGTCTCAGTGCTCCAGGAAGCTCTAAGATAGTAATCTGCATAGAAGGTGCTGACCTGCATTGGTAGAGTGAGTTTCCTTGCCTAGCACATCACAGGTTCAGTCACTTTCCCTCTTCCTAATAGATTGTACATTATTTCCAAGAATTAACATCAACTAATTAGTTCACTTGTTGCTTTGAGGTAAACACCATTCTGAATTGTAACTTGTATATGGACTAGTCTATATCTCAAATTTACCGCTGTTCTCTGCATTTTTTAATGTGTAGCACTTTTGTTTTGTACCCCTAGTGTTTCTGTTCAATTTTGTCATCTTGCATTTTCACACACAAAGCATGTGTGGAAAGGATTGTTTGGTTTGCAGCTGCTGCTTGAAAAGCTCATTGTTAGTCCTTCAAAGGGGACTTGAACTCACTCAAAAAAGATGTGTGTTTGTTCAGTAGATGCAAGTGTTTGGAGGTCAGAATCTGTGGAGCAGGGCTTGTATGGACCTTTTAAAAGTAAAAAGAGGTATGGGTAGAGAGACCAGACTCAGGTTTGCTCCTCTAAACTCTCATAGCTACTTGTCTTCTGGGACGCCTAAAGCCCTCACAATTTCTTCTCCCTGATGGTTCCTGAACTGCTGTTCATTCCTAGATTCTTCCTTAAGCAGAATATTAGCCCCCTGAGGGCCAAGAGGTTTATTTCTTTGCTATGGTATCCCTACCATATAGTATTGTAATGGTAATTGGGGTGGGACTTTTTTTTTTTTACTGTTTTCTCTTTTGGAATGCTGAGGTAATCATGTACTTTGATGAGTTTTGCTTTTCAAATGTAATGACAAGCAAAGCAGACTTTTTGTTGCCTTTGTTTTGGAGTGTTTCTCTGCACTAAAGAATCTTTGATTGAATTGGGAGTCTTTGATGACCTGCTTATGTCAAGGGAAGGCCTAGTTCACATGGGCATCAGTTGCATGGTTGTGACACCCTTTGACCCTGAAGAAATGTATATAAACTCAGAGGTTAGCGTTTTGCTTTTCGGGGCACACTTATTGAAAAAGTGTTGGTGACAAGACTCTGGGTAGCCATCGAAGCAGCCCCCGCCCCGGCTTTGAAAACCCGGATGTTGGTGCTTCTCTCTGGTAACTATGTACATATTGTGATTTGGTCAGACAGATAAAAGCCCGTTCAGGGTGCTGGCTTTTCCCCCCGAATTAGAATTAAGTGAATAAAAAAAAAATATATATATATACACACACACATATATACATACATATATATATACATATATATGTATATATATACATATATACATATGTATATATATATATGTTTAATTAAAGTATGATTGTTAACCCCTTCAAGTTGTTTTCCTTAGAAAAGCAGATCAAAGGACCTGTGCTAGCAGCCTGCCTGTGCTCTTGTTGTTGGTCTTATTGGTATTTCACTTCCACAGCAGCTACTGGCAGCATTATTGTTACATGTATATGCTTTAATAAATCCTTAATCTTAATCGCATAGGTAACCAACCCTCAGCAGTGCAAACTGACATCAGTCTATACCTTCTCATCATCTATAACTCTCGTTCATGTCTTCTTACAACTCCTCCATTCATTGTGTTGAGGTGCTTCCTCTAGGTCTTGTATGGTGGTTGTTATTGTTTGTCCTTTGTTCTTGAAGAGAACCAATGGCATCAGGAGGGTGATTCTTGATTTGCAAATGAATTGGATTTAAGTGAGGCAGGGCTGTGCAAAGTCATCAGCCTCACTCTCTCCTCCGGAGTCATCTGAGTCCAGTGGCACAACATAGATCAAGAAGACTGGTAATGGCCCCAGATGCAGTGGGAGACCTTGGCCTTTTTAAGCTAGGTCTTTCCTAGGTCTCAGTCTGTCTGAAGCAATTGCTCATACGGTAATTAAAGGCTGGGTACGAATGAAGGCAAAAGATAATCTAGTTTGCCTTCATAAAACAATCAGTCTGGGAGAGGAAGACCCTCAGAGTTTCTGGCCAGAACAGAAGTAATTGTAGGCTTTGTGTTGTAGATGCTTAATAAAGGATCATTGGATTTAATTGAATTTAATTACACTTTGTGTTATGCCACTGGCATCCTGGTACCCTTTTCTCCTTCCAGTTGCCCAATTTCCAAGCTTCTGATTCACAGTTTGACAACCAGATTGTAATCTGTGCCCAGCTTGATTGCCATAATCAGCTTCTTTCCCACAAGGTTATAGCTGACTTCCTGATATAACTTGACTTCCTGACCCCAATCCCTGAAGGTCTCTAAATTAGATGTCATTAGCTCCCGTGGCAGGATTTGTCTTGCTGCCCTCAGGTACTCCTCCAGTGCTGGCCTTCTGCCTTCATAGCTGTTTTACTGCTTGACCTGTGACCTTGGGTTAATCCCTTCAGTCCCAGACTCTCTGGAAATACAATATCATAACTGACATAGAATTTGTAAATTCAATATGGCTCACTACAGGGATGGGTATCTCATTCTCTGCATTTGCACGTGATGGTAAAGATATATAACAGCCCTCTCATCTCCTGGAAGCAGTTTCCATAGTGTCTTTCAAGTCAGTGATGCCATCTTAGGTTATCCAGGCATATGCCACACCTCCATTATGCCAGGCTCATAAGTTTCAGAACTCAAAGTCCAGCTCCCTTATTTTATAGTTGAGAAAGCTGAGGTATAGAGAGCTGAGGTAATATGATTTGCCCTATGTCAGATAGTGTAGAGCAGAGGCAGGTCCTCTGCCTCCAGTTTTAGGGCTTTTTCTACTGATCACAATATGGATTGGTTAATATCAATCAGACAAAAACCCCATCCCTGAGCATCCTTGAAAATGTGAACAGTGGTACAGTGGGCCTCATGAGCAAGTTTAGATACAGTAAATCAGTCTTAATTCAACCCTACTAAGAGGAAATGATCACTAAAAGTGTACTTTGATGGCAGCTTGGTAGCATCCTCACTGTGTTTTCAGAGTACATTTTTATCTATGTCTGTATCTCTGGCTGTCCTGGAATCACTATTTCTCTGTCCAAAGACTTTTGACTCTGAAACATGTGAGAAGCCTTCCTGCTTAACCGTGCTTGGCAGTATTATAATTATCAACATTCCAGTTATTTATAAAAGGGATGGCATAGTAACACCCTACTCCCACTCAACTCTAGCCAGAACAATAGTGGCTCTAAGGCATCCTGTTGACTAGATTGTGGAAGCAGTTTTCTATTGTTCACAGGGAAGGATCCCTTTGATTGAAAACTGACTCATCCCTTTGCAAGGGACTGGGTCATTTACCTTCAAATTTGTCATAGAACTTGGAATGCCGAAAGTACTGGGTTGCCTCCAAACACTGGGGGGAAGTAGCTGAGATGCAGGAAAACCAAGGAATAACATTACTAGAAATATGTGACCTGTCTAGAACTGAAAAAGTAGGTGAATCTTAAGCCTCTCGTTTCCCTCTCTTCATAATTTAGGAAAGGGAAGTACTCTTCTGTTCTCTGGGCATGTCTCTCTTTCTCACTATGTGTATATATGGCCATGGGTAATGTGGGATTTTGTTTTGCTTGACTATACCTTTATAGTAGCATCTATTTTTCTTGCTTTCTTGGGGTTGGAGGTGAGGGAGAATGTATACCCCAAAATAAAATCAAATTGATTTTAAAATTGAAAAAAAAAATTCTCACCTCATAGAAGTCATTTCAATGTTGTTTTTTTTTAATGATCATCAAATCTACAGTCAGTTAGGAACCCCAGAGACTTTCTATTCTAATACATATACTTGAACAAGAATACTTTCTTTTATGTCTCTAACAAGTAGTCATCCAGCCTCTGCTCAAATACCTCCAGTGAGAAAGAGGAATCCACTGACTTTTGAGATAATCCTTTCCTACTTTATACAGATCTAATTGTTAGGAAGTGGTTCCTTTCATTGAACCTAATTTTGCATCTTTGCAACTTCTACCCATCACTCCTGATTCTTCCTCTGGAGAAAAATAGAGCAAATTTAATCCCTTTGTCATATGATAGCCATTAAGATACTTAAAGACACACATCATGGTTCTTTTAAGTCTTCTTTCCTCCTGGTTACCTATCCTTAGTTCCTTTAATCTATCCCCTTGTGGCCTCTTCTCCAGTCCTCTCCTGGTCATTCCCTTCTCAATATTCTTCAGCTGTCCAACATGTAATATGGTACTCAGAAGTGAACAGAACACTTTATATTTGGTTATCCAGAATACTTGTGGATACTAGTGAATTATGTTGGCTAGATTGAGGACATGACTTTCTACAGTCAATAGGTCAGTACTGATTTTGAAACTGAGTAATCTTTTGAAACAGAAAGGACATTGATCTTCAAATTTGGTTTCTCTCTCATTTTAGATACTATGCAGCTCAAAATGATAGATTTTTGGTAGTCATGTAATTCACATTGTACTTTAATTCCATTAGGGACCGCCTCCTCCTCCCCCACCCCAAGGTGTTATCTAGGCGCAATTCCTCAATACTGTAAATATGAACTTGATTTTTTGAACCCAAGCATAGAAATTTTCATTTGTTCTTATATTTCATTCTATTTGATTCTGTCCAGCATTATATCCTATCATCTCTTTGAGTACAGGCTCTATCACCCAAACTATTAGCTATCTTTCTAAGCTTTATGTTATTTGAAAATTTATTTATTAATGAACTATAAATTTCTTTTAAAACTTGTGTATGAGCTTACTCCCCTCCTAGATCACTGCCTTGTGCTGGTGGAGGGGCTTGTGTAGCCCAATGAAACTATGAGATATATCATGCAGGGTTACCCAAGATGAACAGGTCATAGTGGAGAGTTCTTACAAAACTTGATCCATGGGAGAAGGAAATGGCAAACCACTCCAGTACCTTTGCCAAGACAACATGAAGAGTAGGACATGACTGAACAACTGAGCAGCAGCAACAACCACAGGAGCTTACTAGTTCTCACTAAATGCCTCTTTCTCAAGCAAAACTGTGTTTAGTCAGTGGGGTTCAGCCTACCCAGCATCTTATTGTCCATTCTATTTCCCAAAAGATTGTTAGGGGGAAAGAATACTACTTTTGTAGACAATTGGGAAATCTCATTAACATATTTTGGTGGATTATGCAGGTAGAAAGTGTATTAAATATTTTCCTCTCTTCTAGCAGCAAAATGTAATTCAGTTATATCCATCAAGCATATAGGAAGCGTCTCCCCAAAAGTCCATTTCTCTAGTCTTATGATCAGACGAAAAAATGCGGGCACAGAGTCCTATCCGGGTAAGCCTCCTGGATTTGCTACCACAGGCTAAGTTCTTTTCTGTTTAATCCAGAGTAGAGATAATGTTCAAACCCCTGGGAGAAATTACGAAAGTTTTTATTTCAGGCCTGGAGAATAGTGGGAAAAAACTTCTTTAGGCCCTGAGGTCAGGAAGTACCTTCGGAGTAGTCCCTCATTATTTGCTTTAAAATGATTACTATTTGACATGATAATTGTAGAAGGCATTAATGTTCCTCTTTCAGAGAGAGATAAATCTAACAAAAGTTTTTTTTTTTTTTTAACGGGAAAATATAGAGCTGTCAAGTACTACTATGCTTATACCTGCTTGAAGAATTTAAAATAGAAAATGAGTTTTTCTTAGAGCTGACTTAATAAATCTTTCAGTTGATTTGGTACCAACACTTGTTCAGATTCCTCTTCCCATTTATCCCCCACCTCCAGTACTACTTTTTAATTTTGGAAGATCAAAGTTTATGTTATATGCCAAAGGAAAATACCTCATTTCTAATGATTTTATTCTCTGGAATGCTTACATTTTGCTGTCATCTTTTTGTTATTATGATATTCATGAGCCTCAGGAGTATTCAGAGTCCTTGGATACTGTGTTGTAGTTCTGTTTTACTGGGTCAGGAAAAGGGGCAGTGAAAGCAGCAGAAACTATCTTTCAATTTTCAAACCATCCCTAGTAGAATGTTACTTATTTCTCTTTAAAATTTAGAACTTGTGCTTTAAATTTTAGATAATAGTAATAAGGGGAATATTTATGGGAAAGGCAATAATTTTAGTCATTCATTTCTAGCGTGGGAAAGTTCTATTTGCCTGACCAGGTTTGCCAGCTTGATGAGTCATTTGGTTCAACTGAATTGTTTGTTAAAATAAAAACAAATTATGTATTAATCTAATTGTTAACATTTGAATGTCTAAAATAGATTAGGAAAAACTACCACTATGTATTTGCAGCCAGGAAAAGCTGAGGCCATATTTAAGCAAGAGGCAAAATTGGAAACACCCGTTTAGGAAGAAAGGGAACTGTGTTTTAGAAGTCTGGCAGTTTCACATCTGATGTAACAAAATTCTGTGAGAAATGAGAAAAATTTTGCAAAGAGCAGAAGCCACATGGGGCCACAGGAAGCTGTTGGAGCTTGGGTCTTATAGGTAGCATGCTTCAATATAAGGATCATTAGCCTCATACAGAGAGGGAGGCAGTAACCTGAAAGGACAAAAAAAGACCTTGCTCCTTATACTGTTGGAGACAGTCACATGTTGTATATAGCCACAGTCCTCTGCCAGAATGCAAACTGACGCTCACCTCCCAGTACTGGTATAGATACATTTTTACCTAAGGAAGCTTTTTGCTATACTGTTAACCTAGACCCACAAACATCAATTTTAGCTGGCTGAATATATTTGTAGATTATGTCTAAAACCTCAGGAGTCGGAGGACCTAGGCTCAAATCCCCCATCTGATGCTTAATAACTACCATATTTCCCCATGTATAAGATGCACCTTGATTTTGGGGCCTGAAATTTGAAAAAAATTGTATTACATAAAGTCATTGAACTCAAGTTTTATTCATCATAAAATTCATATAATGATACAATGAAATTCAAGGACTTTCTGCTCATAGCTCTCAGGCATCTTTTGGGCAAGTCTGGTGCGTGTACGTATGCTTAGTCCATTCAGTTTCATGAACCTGAAGCACCAATTGTATCCTCCTTTGAAATCAGTAACTTCTCTTTCATCAGCAATTCTTGCCTCATGTTGAACCATCTTTGTGGACACAGGAATTCCAATTGCCCTTTGCTCTTCAATCCATATTTTCAATTCCTTCTCTAAATCAGGCCATTTTGCTGACTTGCCTCTCATGGTCTTCTTCTGCGGTGGCATTTTCAGTAGGGTTTCTTCTTCCCATAGCCAGTGTCGGATTGTTTTCTCAGTTGGAGGAGGACCAAACTTATGTTCAGCAGCATGATTTCTGTTCACTTTTGCGAACTGGATCACTTTTAACTTGAATTCGGCACTGTATGAAAGTCTTTTCTGAACCATTTCTGTGCAGAACGTGGCAAAACGTAATGTAATATAATGGTAACAAATGTGAAACAATGAGTGCAAATTCAACAAGCGTGAAAAAGCGGGAAATGCAAGTAAAAAAAAATCTACAACAATGAGCGCAAAAACAAGCACGAAAAAGCGGGAAATGCAAGTAAAAATATCTACAGCCACTGTATAAGACGCACCCAGTTTTTAGACCCCAAATTTTTCGAAAAAGGGTGCATCTTATACATGGGGCTATACGGTATATTTACTTGGTAGAGTCACTTAACTTTCCTGGGTCTTAGCTTTTCACCTGTAAAATGAAGAGTTGGAGTAGATGACCTCTGAGGTCTTTTCTAGCTCTATAATTATGATTCTATAATCCTTTTAGCTCCACTCTGTCACCAGTAGAATGCACAGGATACCTATAGCTAGGTCAAGTTGTCTGTACTCCAGGCATTATAGTTTCTATACCTAAAGGAGGGACAGCTTCTGTTAGGTTTTGACACTGATTTTCCTACCTGTACATTCCTCTCCTCTCCTTTACCTGCCCCCTTATGTGAGAGACCCAGTAACTGATAATCTGCTTCTACCATAATAGTTAAAGGATAATCCTTGTGGGATTCTTAATCTATTTAATTCCATTCTTTTTTTGGGGGGAGGGGAAATCTCTTTCCCTATTCTACTACCACCACTAAAACCATCAGGGGCAACCTGAAAGAGGGAAAGGGAGCCACCACAGGGCAACCTGAGGACTATCTCTGGAAGATGACAGAGAGGCATATTTTTTTTTCTTAGAGATGGATGTATGGGGATATTTATGATCTATTTGTGTCTAATGGTAGCAGTCTCTAGGGTGAGGGGAGGGAATAAAAAAAGGAGAAAAAATTTTTAAAAATTGCATATATAAACCACACACACACACACACACACACACACACATACAAATGTGTTATATAAGCTAAGGGAATTGCAAGTTGTATAGAACAGATTTTCAGTTTCATGTACAATATTTTTCTCATTATACTATGTTATGGAAATTCTCATTTTATCCCATAAATTAAAAATAAAATATATTTTAAAATAATAATACTGCTTAAAAAAGAAGCTAGTCTGATTGAAAAACTCAGGCTGCTTCCTTATTACTCTCTCCTTCCTATGCCTCCCTTATATTCATTATATGAGTCCTTCAGAGGAAACTTTCAAATCAGTGGGTTAAGGAGGCAACAAGTGAAACAAAAGATTTTCTTGGAAGATTTTGAATGAATGGAGTAGTGACACGTGGGAACTGATGGCATCATCTGTCTGTTTAGTTTTTTCCTGTAAAATGATGATAATGATATTTATACTACCTATCTAACAGGGGAATTTCGAGGAAAGCATTTTGTAAATTTTAAGTACTATGAGATATTATTATTATTCAATTCAATAAGACATTTGTTGAGGACCTTGTAAGGTCAGGCACTATAGTAGGCAATGAAGATGTGCATGTATATGTATTTGTACATGTACACATATATGTTTATATTTTATGTTTTTAATTGAACTTTATTGTTATAAGCTAGGAGTTCTTGACCTGGGGTCCACGAACTTTCAAAAAAAATTAGTAACTTTGTTTCAACATAATTAGTTCCTTTTGTAATCCTGGGTATTTTATTCTATGCATTTAAATATATTATTCTGAGAAAGGGATCATAGGCTTCAGCAGACTGCCAAAGGGGTCCATCTCTGACAAAACAAGTTAAGTACTCTGATTATCCGTAGAACTGCTCTAGATGGTGCCATAGACAGTTTTGGTTATTGCAGTTCATGCTACACTGAGCCCATGGGAAAAAAAAAAAACAAAAAAACCCAACAATGACTTTTCTTTGCCTTGGGATCATGTAGCTGCTGTTTTCTGATGAGCCTGATACAAGTCTGTCTCTTTGCTTCTTAGCCTGATTATGGAATACCCAAGCTGGCCATTCTGCTGCTTTGGTTTCCCAGCCATCTGCAGCTAGGCTGCTTGCTTCGATTCTGGGCTTCTGTACATCCTTGAAGTGTTGCCGCAGTCCCCCTTATGATCCATTCTCTTCCCTACCTCTTTGACTCCTTATGTGACAGTTGTCTGGGTATCCAGCTGTCATTCATAGATGGCCCATGGCCAGACAAGTCTCACCAAGTTGCAATGAGGACGCTTTCATGCTGGTGGACTGGCTGGAATCCAGGACCTTGTGTAAATGGTCTTGTCTTGCCATTCTCTATTAAGCAAGACTTCTACAAAATGGATGAAAGTATTCTCCTGCTGATGATTTGGTTTCGTGTGAATGTGAACATGCGTTCATTGAGATCAAGCAAAGTGATTGAAGGGTTGTATAATAGGGCCTTGCTAGGAAAGAAATGCTTTAAGGAGGGATAATAATGAGAACACATTTTTTATTTTAGCATTTTATAATATACAACGTACTCAAAAGAGCCTGTGAGTTACATAATGAAGTGGGAAAGATGTAAGGGTTTATTTAGAGTTTTGCTTCAAATTTTCTCTCCCAGAGTTCTTGCATTTTATCTAGGATGTCCTGGGATATCAATGAAAGAGAAGCAGCATGGTGTACTGGAAAGGCTGCTATGTCTACAGTCAGAAGATCTGGGTTCAAATCCTGATTCTGCTCTTTAATATGGGAAAACCTTGAACATGTAACTTCATCTCTCTTGGCTTCAGTATCCTTATCTATAGGAAAAAGGAGCTAGACTTGAAGATCCTTGAGGTCCCTCCTATTTCAAAAGCTATAATCCTATGACCTGAACTAATTTTTTATATAAGTTGATAGAGAGCCTAGTGGTATCTTCAAATAACTTGGAGTACGAATTGGGAGACAAATGTTGTTTTGAGGTATAGAATTCCCTGTTCTGCCTAGCTGGAAGCCTGAATGGATGGTCATTTGGTTCTTCTGTCTATGACTAGGTTACAAGCTATAATTTGCTTTCTCTCCTTGCCAGAAAAAAAAGCAAGTTAGACCATACTAATTTTAAAATTTTGCTCCAGATTCCTTATCCTAGCAGTCATTTTCACATTTTAGTTTATTTTTCTCAAACTCTTTAAGTCAATCTATAGTTGATCTTTCCTTGTATTCAGGGCTCAGAAGCGTACACCTGTGTATGTCTTGTCCCCTTGGAATAAATGTTTCTTACTTGACATTCGGTTAAATCCTATCACTGGAGTCTCTCTTTGCTTGAAATATTCTCTAAGCACTTAGCTCATCTTGGCCACCATTTGAACATCGCTCTGAGGAGTCATGAGCTCTAAAGCCTTTAAAGATGTCAGGATAACAATCAACATGTGATTTCTTACTGTGTATTCATTACTCTTGATTTTTAAATTTTTTTTTGGGCAGGGCTATTGGGGTTAAGTGACTTGCCCAAGGTCACATAGCTAGTACATGTGTCAAGTGTCTGAGGCTGGATTTGAACTCAGGTCCTCCTGACTCCAGGGCCAATGCTCTACTCACTGCGCCACCTAACTGCCCCTCATTACTCTTTATAACTACAATGACCATATGATACAAAAGAGATTCCAAGACAGGGTATAAACACAGAATTTCTCTTTCTCCTTTGGACGACTTAACAGTCCCCATGGATTCTAACATGGGCCTAGATCTGCCTTTGCTACTGGGAACCATTTTTAGTTCACCCCAAATCCAAAACAGAAGTCATTTATTAGATATCCACATATAAGGCACCATGCTAGATATTGGGAATACAAATGCAAAAAAAAACCAAACCTTAACCTCAAGCCACTTACATTCTACCAGACCAATCCAAACATGTACATAGCTCTATACAACACACACATGTGTGCGTGTACATAAGTATGCGTGCATATATACATGGATGTAATCCTTTACCCCAGAGAAACAGATTTTACAGTCTCATTTTGTAAGATGTCCTAAAGGACCTCAACGGAGGAAGTTCAAATTACCTGAGCTTCAGTCTTGAATCACCAATGGCCTAATGCACATTTCCAGCTAAATTCTCAAGCTCAACGTGTCCATAAGAGAACTCATCCTTCTCTAAGTTGATACTACATATAGGTATTACTTATGGAATAATATAGATTTATACACACACACATACATACAAACACACACACATATATACATATCATATTATATATGTGTGTATATATATTCTTTCACCACAAACACATACTGCAACTTGATGTATACATGTTGTATCAGTCCATTATATGTTTATATATGTATAATAGATGTATATACACACCATGCTTATGACTTATGAACAGTTAAATCTCTATATAATAAATTCAATATGCATTAATATATGTATGTACATACAAACACATATAATCGTCTGAAAGAGAGAACAGTAACAGCTAAGGATATCATGAAAAGTTTCCCATAGGAGGAGAAGCATGACATGAATCCCAAAGGAAGCCAGGGATTCTAAGAGGCCAAGATGAGGAGTGAATGCATTCCAGGCATAGGGGTCAGCTTGAATGAAGAAACAGTGATGGGAGATGGAATGCGAAGCTGGGGAAACAGTACGTAGATCAATTCTGCTGGAACATAAAATGTGTGAAGGGCACAAATGTGAAATAAGCCTGAAAATGTAGGGCAAAGGCAGATTATGAAGGGCTTTAAGTGTCAAACTGAATACTTTATATTTTATCCCAGCAGTGATGGGGAGGCTCTGTAGTTCCTTGAGCTGGGAAGTGATGTGGTCACATCTGACTTTGGCAGACTGTTTCTGTGGCTGTGTGGAGGGTAGACTGGAGATGGGAGAGGGTAGAGGCCATGAGTCAAGTTAGGCTGTTTCATTAATCCATGTGAAAAGCAATGAAGGCCTATGAAGTGGCAGTCCTGTGAATAGAGAGAAAAGGTTGAATATGAGATATATTATGGAGGTAAAATCAACCAGGCTTGGCAACTGATTGGATAGAAGGGAGGTAGTGTGGTGTGAGAGAGGAGAATGAACTGAGATTGACTGAGATTGTAAACCTGGGTGGCTGAGTGGTGGTGTCCTCATCAGCATTTAGAGAGGCCCTGTTTACTTCAATTTTCTGACTTGGCATATATTGGTCTTCAACAGTTTTAGTCTATTACTTTGCTTTGTAGCCTGCCACTTATTGACCAATAGTGTGGTCAGTAGAAGGAAAAAATATTAGTTGATGCTAAGGGATTAACATTTTCGGGGAAATGATAAACCACTGGGAATTTTTTTGGGGGGCCAAATTGAGAGCTTTCATCTAAAGAAAACCACTTTTCTTCTTGAAGAAGTTTGGAAAGTCACTTGAAAATTCTGGTGTGTTGGCCAAGTCACACAATTAACAGACTGTAGTTTCTTGACCTTGCCAAGTATTGACAAGAGACACATCCTGTTGTTCAGCAAGGTCACTGCATTGCTTCATTATTGATCTGGTTCAGGCCTCAGATCCCAGTGGCACAGGAATAGATGGCATTCTTGGCTCTGCAATACATTTTGGCTTCAACTTGACACTTACTCCGATAGACAGTTTAGGTTTTCATGCACACTTGACAAGGTAAAAAATAAGCTCAACGTATTTGGTGACTCTCTTATAGGATATCAGGAGAAGTTATTTAGAAGGAAATATTCATGGCATTGGTTACTTGAAATGAAGTGATGGAAAGATGAGGGAGTCTTGACAGCCTGTGTCTCTTCAGGGCCCAATGAATGTGCTAATGGGGTGGGGAACCACATGTGGTCTCAAGGCTGTAGATTCCTCACCCCAGTCTTTTACATGTGAAGATGATGATACTGAATCATTATTGAATACTCTTCCTCCCACCCCCAAGGATGATCACGAGGCATCTAATATACTTTTCCTTTAGTGCCTCTTGTAACGATGGGTGAGATGCGTGGTTGTGTTTAGAAGTGTTTTCTGTATCTGTGAAACAGTTCTGTTGCTTAAATTGGCTTGAAAATTGTGAGCGGAGCTAGCATTATAGTCCTGGATTTTGAGTTGGTGTGGAGATGTGGAATGGGAGTCTGAGGATGAGTGGTTAAATAATGTGGCTCCAAGTCAAGGCGCACATGAGAGGAAGAATGATGAGGTATTGGAATCAGAATGATGGTGTGGAAACTGGCAGTTTGAGAGCTGTCAGGATAGGACATTTGAGCCTGAATCAGAAGTGGCGTGTGAATGTGAGGATCAGGGCAAGTATCACCTGCATTCATACTTCCCTAGAGACACTGGGTACACGCCGGGAGTCTTAGTGACTCCCAGAACTCCCAGTCCTAGTGAATCCCACACAGTAGTTTCAGTTGGGGAGAAATGTTCCCTTGTCAATTTTGGTGTTGTTCCACATTAGGGATTCAGAAAATGCTAATTCCCATAAGTGGCATAACACCAAAATTGATTAGTGGCCCCCTCAACACCCTAATTAGAAGGTGATGAGGGTTGGAGGATGGCACAGGTTGTAATAAGAGTATAAGGAGGTCTGTGTCATATGAATGGCAATAAAATGTCTGTCTGTGGGTAGAGAGAATTCAAGAGATGGATTCAGGAGATGTTGTGGAGGTATAAATGGCAAGATTTTGCAACTAATTAGATATGTGGAGTGAGAGAGAGTGAAGAGAATGAAGATAGTGCCAGGGTTACTAATCTGGGGCACTAGAATAATAGATATGGGTTTGATTGTGTCAGGGAAGTTTGGAACAAGGGTGGGTATAGGAAGAAAGACAATGAATCCTTTTGTGGGCATGGTGAGTTTGAGAGGTCTATGGGACATTCAGCTGGAAATATGCATTAGGTCATTGGTGAGCTAGGACTGGAGCTCAGGTAATTTAGTTTGTTCATTAGGAAGAACTTCCTCCTGATGTAATTTAGGACATATTACAAAATGAGATTGTATAATCTGTTTCTCTGGGAACTTTTTCAGAAAGAGTGCTTCACATGTGCTACAAACATATCCTTAGGATGCTAGGTCAGAGTCTCAGAATAAGTACTATATTGGAAAGAAATCCAAGCCTGTCTCTTAAAGTTCTCCTTATAATCGACTCAGTACTTATGAGAAAATGGATCCCTTATGATGTAATGATAAGGTAAGCCAATCTGTGCCATAGCACTACCACAGAACACCTGACACCAGGGGAAAGGACATTCTCTCTCAAGTGGTTCCCTGCAGCACATCAGGGAAGGATATTGAAACATGCCCTAAATCAAGGAAATTTCTGTGATGAATAACTTTAGTGGTATACCTCCTGAGTCCTTGAACCCAACTGTATCTTGCTTTCTATGAACAATCCAAACTACGTAAAGGGACCAAAATCACCCAGCTGAGTTAAACCTACAAAGACATTGTAATAGACCCTTTCTCCTTCTCAAATATCCTGGCCATTTCTACCCATGTGCATCCTGAGGCAATAGCGCAATAGTACAAACTGGTTGCTATAGGTAACTTGCAAGGTCTCTCAGCCTGATGGCCACAGCTCCCTTCCCTGGCCTTGGTGCTGAAAAGTCCACTAAAAATGTGCTAATGAGAGAGAGAGAGAGAGAGAGAGAGAGAGAGAGAGAGAGAGAGAGAGATAGAGAGAGAAAGAAGAGAGAGAGAGGGAGGGAGGGAGGGAGAGAGAGAGAGAGAGAGAGAGAGAGAGAGAGAGAGAGAGAGAGAGAGAGAGAGAGAGAACTATCATTATGTAATACGGTGTACTGTAGTTTGGGAGGAAAAAACCTCTTGCTTTTCCTAGCTTAGTCTTTTCTCTTTTCAGCAGCATGTATGTGCTTTCGTTGTGTTATCTTATCCTGCCTGCACCCCTTCCTTTCTTTTCTGTCCTCTGGAACCTCGCATATCTGAATCTTCTATGCTGTCCAAGTTAAAAGCTTCTGGTTACCTAGCTAATTGGCATGTGACCTCATAAACTGGAAAATAGACCCTGACACTGAGTGAGACCCTTCCTCTCACCACAACTGAGTATCACTGGTCTTGGAACTGTCCTGACATGTGGAGTAAAGATGGACCCAGATTTAATACAACAGTGCATAATACTCTGAGAAAAATATTATTGTAACACCATAATGGACTCCCCTGTTCCTCATTCTGTCATGTCCTGAAGATTATCATACCTGAGATTTCTTGGCAATTACCGTGGTTATACTATTTTCCCTTCTTTTCCCACCTTTCCAGTTCTACTTTGGAGGTGTGCGTGTGTGTGTGCATGTGTGTGCGTGTGTGTGTGTGTGTGTGTGTGTGTGTGTGTGTGTGTGTGTATGGTGTGGTTGGCAGGTGTAGTGGTAATCAGGGTGGGACATTTTTACTGTTTTCTTTTTTAGAATGCTAAGGCAATCAAGTACCTTCGATGAGTCTTGCCTTCCAAATGTAAGGGTAAGCAAAGTGGGACATTTTGCTATTTTTTGTTTGAGTGCTTCTCAGCACTGAGGTAATCAAATGCCTTTGATGAGTCTTGCCTTTGTTGCAATCTGGAGTCTTTGATTGAATCAAGAGTCTTTGATGACCTGCTTAAGTCACAAGAAAGCCTAGTTCACATGGGTTTGAGTCGCATGGTTGTGATGCCCTCTGACCCTGAAGAAACATATACTCTGAGGTTAGCATTTTGCTTGGGGTTCTCACTCACTGGAAGAGTGTCATGTGATTTGACCAGACAAAACTCTGGGTAGACATCACAGAGACCCCCAACTTTGAAAACCCAGGGGTTGATGCTTCTCACTCTGGTAACTGTACATATTGCTATAGTTAGATAGTTAGGAGCCTGTCTACTGGTTTGTGTTTATTTGCTCTGTTTATATAATATATGCTTGTAATTTCTGTTTGTATACTCTCTGAAGTTCAGGGTGCTAGCCTTTTCCCCTGAACCACGTGAATGATACATGCATGTTTAATTAAATTAAGATAGTAAATCCCTTAAAGTTGCTTTCCTTAGAAAAGCAGATCAAAGAACTTGTGCTAGCAGCCCTCCTGTGTGCTGGTATTATTGGTTGTGTTATTGGCCTTACACAGCCACCGTAACAGCAAGCAGCATTGCTGTTACAGTAGACTGCTCTAATATTCTTTCCTTGTTGCCCTTGCTTCTTCCTCTCTTCTCCCTTGGGAGTCTACAATTAATCCATGTACCTTCCCCTAATATACCAACTAAAAACTTCTATTATTTTCATCATTGACTGATGTTGAATTCTTTTGCAGAGCTCCTTTAGTTCATGAAAAATCTCTAGTAGAATGTAAGCTACTTGTAGGTAGGGGCTGATTTTATTTCTTTTTCTGTCTTTATATCCCAGTGTACTATGAATAACTTAATATATAAATAATTTATTATGTGCTTTCACATAGTTGGCACTTTATAAATGTATTCTAAATTGAATTGAGATGATGTAATTATAGCCATCCTTGTTAAAGAGATTCCAAGCCTGAAAATCTGGATTCAAACCCTAGCTTGCCTATTTATTGACTGATCTTGGGAGAGTCATTTTCCCTCAGTTTCCCTCTCTGTAAATGGAGTTAGATTAGATGATCTTTAAGGTTTCTTATAGCTCCTAAATCCTATCATTTCCAGGTCCTTCAAAATGCAAGGATATGAATATTCAGAACGTTTTGTCATCTCCTTTTAATGAAGACTACCCCAAAAAGGAACAAGAGCTGTCTTTGGATACAGTGGATCCACTGGAGGCCTTTAAGGAAAGGTGGGAAGACATGTCACTTATTAGCTATGAAGTATAGGAGACTTATTCCAGGCATGAGTTGGATTAGATGTCTTCTCGAGCAATTTTAACTGTGAGATTCAATGGTTATGATTGACCTAGGCTTCCCTTGCTATCCAGAGAATGAGAAGTGGCCAGTTGAATTGTCTAACACTCTAATGCCACCTTTAGGATATTTGATAATCAAGTAACTCCAATTCTCCCCCCACCACCTCAAAGTGAACCGAATCTGTCTTTTTGATAAAAAGTGAGTTTGTCACATGTATCATTTACTCAAAAGGCCTCTCTCCTGGCACCTTCCACTCAACAACTGGGTAGCCTCTTGCCATATGCTACCCCCTGCCACTATCTGTCACCCAGCCAGTTCGAATGCCAGCCTGCTTCTGTGACCTACTAGGGAAAGGGTCACTAAATTGGCATAACCAATCTAAATCACACGAGTAACAAAGACAATGTAAAAAGTAGGAGTGCTGCAGGTGGGGAACAGCAAACTATTGAAGCTCATCACCTTGCTTAATTAGCTGAGCTGTGTTGAATGGTGGTTGGTCTTGGAGTAAAGGACTAATGATATGATACTTGTCTGGCTGCCAGAGCGTCCTGATAGTTGTCTGTCTCATACCGACAAATGACAACTAAATACTGGGAAGGAATTGAAAGTGGCCAATGAGTCCTTATATTTTAGCCTCTATTGTCCATGTCCAGTGTCTTTCTTGTCCCCATTGTCATGTTCTTTTGTATGAGGGAACCAACTAGCAGAACATATCTCTCATCTCTGTCTCTCTTCATCTCTCTCTCTTCTCCCCTCTCTCTATCTCCCTCTCTTTCTGTCTCTCTCCTCTCTCTTATCTCTCCCTTCTCTCTCCCTTTACCTCTACCTCTCCTATATCTTCTCTCTCTATTATTCTCTGGATCTCTGCCACTCTCTGTCTGTCTCAAGTCTCTGACTGCATGTCTCTCCCACTTCTATCTCTATGAAAGCCATTTCCCATTTCAATGGAATCTCACTTACACACTCACATCTGTGATTTCACTGACATGGATAACTCCTGGAGTGAAAACTCTCTCTAGTGAGAGAAACTGGCAGCTTATCTGTAACTTACAGTCGATGCAGATGTTCTTAACTCTTTTTGTGTAATGGACCTCTTTGGCAATCTGGTGAAGTCTATAGCATTTTTCTCAGACTGTTTTTAAGTGCATAAAAACATAGGATTAAAGAGGAAATAAATTATATTGAAAGATTTATTTAAATGTTTAAAAATGTTTCTGGACCTCAGGTTGAAAAAATGTTTAGGTAGGTTCCCTGAACCACTAAGAAATTAAATGACCATTCCTTTGTCACACACACAGTATGTGTAGGAGGCAAGACTTGAACCCAGGTTTTCCTGGCTCAAAAAGATGGCCCTACATCCACTGCACCACGTTGCTTTTTGTTTTTTAAAACACATTCTTCCAAGTACTCTTCCTTATAACAAATAAAAAGCAGCTCATCAAAACAAGCCAACACAGCAACCACATGCGGCAGTGTGTATAACATTTTACAACCATAATCAACCATCTCTCTACCTACAATGAGGGAAGGAAATTTCATTACTGGGTCTTTATTGTCTTTGCGTTTAATCTGATCTTTTATGATATCAGTGAGGTCTTTAAACGCACGTATAGACTAACGTACCCATATCCCTTGTTTTGAGCAGACCCAGTATGTGAAAATTAGAGTAGATGGGAAAATTAGATTCTTTTTTTTTAAAGTTTCATTGCTTCATAATAGAATTTGCCATAAAATGGATATTTTCTTTAGTGCATTTGAAAAAGGATCCAAGTTACGCAAAATTAATTTGCACACTTTTCAGAATGAATCTTTATATGAAATGAGATACACCTAAAGTACAGACTATTCTTGACTGCCAAGGTATTCACTTCCCCATGGCTAATCCCTTGATCTTGACCCCATCTTTTCTACCTCTTCTAGGACTTTTGCTCTTCTAGTAGCAATTAGATTTGAAGATCTTTCCCACCCATTAATAAGCCATGTGACCTGCTTACATCACAGGAAGCCTAAGTTATGTGCTGGGAGGAGCTTCCTGATAGGAAAAGGAAGTTATGTCACAGACAATGCTGAGAGAGAAAGAGAGAGAGAGAGAGAGAGAGAGAGAGAGAGAGAGAGAGAGAGAGAGAGAGATGTTATGGCTACTAATGGCTGCTAATGGCTGCCCTCATGATTGTTAGAACTGAACAGGCTGACTTAGCTGCACTGTGAGTTTGTTTTGGGGAAGGCCCCAGCAGGGGGTAGGAGAGGTTTTGGGATAGCGATTCTCCAGGCTGTGATATGGTGTTTTAAGTTCCTTGCTGTTATGATGAAGTGGGCTGACTGGCTGTGGGAGCTGAACATTTGGTTCTGGGATATGATTTTCTGGTGTCTGAATAAATGTTATGCTTTTACCTTCTTTATGGAGAGTCTCTCATACTTTGTGATACAGAACTCCATAGGCATATTCACAATTATCGTTGATGTGTTTATTGCCTTACTGGTACAGCTCCCTTGATGATTCTTCTCTGTCCAATATGTTCAATATTTCCTTCTCCACTGTCTCCTTTTTCTGTGCTCTTCAGGTTTCTTCTCTGTTGGGAAAATTATCAGCCTTTAGTTGACCCAACTGCTTATTCTAACTACCAATCTGTTTCTCTTTTTCTTTTCATCAACAACCTTCTTTAACTCTCTTTGACACTACCTACAGTCAACACCCATTCTCTCCTTGACACAAAATTTGGTTTATACCCCTTCTGCTGTACTGAAATTGTATTCTAGAAAGTAACAAGATGGTGTCTTACAAATCTGCTGGTATTTTCTCAGTCTATGTCCTCAACTTCTCTTTACATTTTATTTTATTGATTGTTCTTAAGACTCTTTCATTCCATGGTATTGTATTATCCTGGTTCTTGTTTTATCTTTCTGACTCCTTCACTGCCTTATCTTCTTTCCTAGGATCCCTAAATGTGGGCATTTGTCTACCTTTAGACCCTGGACCTTTGCCCTTCTCCCTTTATACTCCTTTCTCCTGGAGATCTCCTTTACTCTCAAGATTTTGGCTGTTATTATGTCTGGGTGGATCACTCTCAGATCTTTATCTCTAGCCCTGAGCTCCCACTATTCCTTCAGTCCATTTCTAATGGCCTATTTGGAACTTCTACCACCCCAATTCAGTAGATGATCTCGCTATATCTGCACTATTGCAATTGGTTTCCAATTAATTTCTCTACCTCTAAAACCCCCTTCTATAATATAGCCTGCCCAAAGGGCTATAAAACCGTGCATACCCTTTGATCCAGCAATGCTCTTTCTAGGTCTGTATCCCAAAGAGATCTTAAAAATGGAAGAACGACACACAAGTATAAAAACATTTATAGCACTACTATAGTATAGCAGCTCTTTTTGTGGTGGCCAACAATTGGAAATTGAGGGGATGCCCATCAACTGGAGAATGGCTAAGTTGTATATGAATATAATGAATATATGGCATATGAATATAATGGAATACTATTGTTCCATAAGAAATGATGAGCAGTCAAACTTCAGAAAAACCTGGAAAGACTTGCATGAATTGATGCTAAGTGAAGTGAACAGAATCAGGAAAACATCATACACAGTAACAGGAACATTGTGTGATTACTAACTTTGATAGACTTAACTCTTCTCACAATGCAATGATCTAAGACAATTCCAAAAGAACCATGATGGAAAATGCCATCCACATCCAGAGGAAGAACTGTGGAGTCTGAATGCAGATTGAAGCATACTATTATTCACTCTTTTTTTTTTCTTTCTTGTGATTTTCCCCCTTTGGTTCTAATTCTTCTTTACCACGTGACTAATGTGAAAATATTTTTAATATGATTGTACATGTAAGCATTTGTCAGATTGCATGCTGTCTTGGGGCGGTAGGAGGGGAAGGAGGAAGAGAAAATTTAAAACTCAAAATCTTATAAAAGTGAATGTTGAAAACTAAAAATAAATAAATGAATGAATGAATGAATATATAAATAAACAATATAGTGTATCCTATACAGTGCTTCCAAACTAATATTACTGAAACACTTAATTTCCTCATGTGAGTCTTCAGCTTTAAATAACAACTCTACCCCACCCCCACCCCAACCAAATCCTTCAGGGACTCTCTAAAGACTATAGGAAAAGTTCTAAACTCCTCATCTTGGCATTCAAAGCTCTCCAAAGTTTAGCTTCAACCTATCTTCCTCATCTTATTTTCAATCACTACTTTTCTGATGTATCCGCTCTAGCCAAACTTTTCTAATTTTCCTTAAACATGTCTAATATTAAACTACTTTCTCTGTTTTATTTGAGATTTTACACTCCTCACCCCACCCATGTTGGGAATATACCATGTTCCTCTTTTTGCTTTTCCAAATCCTACCTATGCTTCAAGACCTAACTCAAATTCCTTCTCTGTGAAATTTTTCCAGTCATTTAAGCTTATAGTGACAATCCCTTTCTGCTAACTTATCCAGGAGCTATTATCAGAACTACTCATTTGGCAATTATTCACATCCTGCTTTAAGAGGACAACTCTTCTGAGAAGGAGAGGAGGTGTGTGCAAAGGTATGAGTGCTGGATTTAGAGGCAGGGGATTTGGTTTTAACTCCCAGTTCTACCATCTGTGCAAACTTGAACAAACTATCTAACTTCTTTGGGCCTCAATTTCCTTATCCACAAAGTGAGAGCTTTGAACTGGACCATCTCTAAGATCCCTTTCGATTCCAATTCTGTTCCTTTTTTGTTGTACTAAATTGTAATTTTCTATGTTACTTCACTTTTCATGTGTTTATTTTTTGTTTCCCTAACTAGACCAGAGGGGAGCCATAAGGTCTTCTGCATTTTTGCATCCCTGTAGCCACAGTGCCTCACACATACAAAGCATCCTTGTTTCCTAATGCGGATATGAAATATATGTCGCAGACTAAGCCTCAAACCTAGGTGTCATCCTCAACCTCTTTTCTCTTTTACTCCTATATTCAATCTATTGCCAAGTCCTTTGAGTCTACCCTCATAACGTCCCTTGTGTACTTGTCTTTCTCTCCTCTGACACTGCTACCACCCTGGTTCAGGCCCTCATCACTTCATACTTAGACTGTTGCTAGTCTGGTGGCACAGTGGATAAAGCACTAGGCCTGAAGCAATCAAGACCTGAGTTCAAATTCCAGACATTTGTTAGCTGTGTGATCTTGGGCAAGTCACTTACTCTCTATTTGCCTCAGTTGCCTCAATTGTAAAATGGGGATAATAATAGCACCTACCACATATACTTGTTATGAGGATCAAATGAGACAGTATTCGTAAAAGCCCTTAGTGCAGTGCCTAGCACATAATAGAGGCTTCATAAATACTTATTTCCTTCCCTTCTTTTTCTCCTTCTAATTGGTCTTCCTTTTCA
This sequence comes from Trichosurus vulpecula, assembly GCF_011100635.1. Lineage (NCBI taxonomy): Eukaryota > Metazoa > Chordata > Mammalia > Diprotodontia > Phalangeridae > Trichosurus > Trichosurus vulpecula. The sequence goes on along the minus strand of NC_050574.1, from coordinate 289,429,861 downwards.
CCACTCCTACCCATCGTCTAAACAGATACCAAAATGATTTTTCTAAAGCTCAAGTCTGACCATGCTACTTCCCTAGTCAAACTCCAGCAGCTCTCTGTTACCTTCAGAATCAGATATAAAATCCTTTGTTTGGCATTTAAAGGTCTTCACAACCTGGAGCATGCCTCCCTTTCAAGTCTTCTTATACCTTACTCCCCTCCAAGTACTCTATGACACAGTGGCACTGGCCTCCTTGCTGCTTGCTCCTTGCTCAAGACATTCTACCTCCCAACTCGGGGCGTTTTCACTGGCTCTCTCCCATGCCTGGACTTTTGTCTCTCCCCATCTTTATCTACTCTCTTCTCTGGCTTCCTTTAAGTCTCAGGCATAATCCCAATTCATGTGAGGAACTTTCCCCAGTCCACCTTAATGCTCGTGCCTTCCCTCTGTGGTTATCTCCAATATAGCCCATATGTATTTGTTTATACATAATTATTTGCATGTTATTTCCTCCATTAGACTCTGAGATCCTTGAGGGAAGGGATTATTTTTGCCTTTCTTTGTATCCCCAGTGCTTAACACAGTGCCTCAAGTATTGTAGATGCCTAATTAATGCTTATTAACTTGACTTGATGGAGGGAACCATAGTTACAATGGAAACATATTGTACCTTTATTGTTGAGGGACAGGACAAACACCTTTCTGATTGGCTGACTAAATTGAATGAAACTCTTACTATATGTGGCTATCGTTTGTGTGGGCCTATGGTTCGACTAGGGAAGTATCCAAATCTATCTACTAAGTTGTGTTAGAAAGGGTCTTTAGTACAATAAACAGTGAATGGATTTGAAATGGGTCAAATTTAATATTTGTTTTGCATTTAAAGACTAGGAAGGGAAGGAAGGATAGTACTACTGATTCACATTTATATAACAATTAAAATTTGCAAAGCCCTTTATGTCTGAATGTCATGCCATTTGATTCTCACAATTCTATGGAGGTAGATGCTATTGTAATCCTCTTTTTACAGGTGGTGACATTGAGGCTTAGAGAGGTTAAGTGACTTTCTCACAGTTACACAGCTAATAAGTGTCCAAGGTAGGCTTTGAACCCATGCATTCCTGACTCCAAGTCTAATACTGTGGTTGAAGTTTTACATTTAGACCAGATGCACTTTGAAGATCCTCCTTTGCACATGTGTTGTCAGTCATTTACTCACATTTGTTCTCCTCTCCTCATTCCCCAGTGGAATTTTACATTCTGACCTATAAGCCAAATCCAAGAAAGGGTCTTCTTGTCATCTTGTGAGGGCTGCAAAATGAACAAACCTCTGGGGAAAGCAGTCCTATCTTTTTGTCCTATCTTCTACCTAATGTGGTACAAAGACAGCTTGGCCAATATTTCCCCCCCCACCCAAATTCTTGCAAAGCTGCTAAATAACGTAGCTACCTAGCTGAATTCAGTGCCTACCCTAATTTCCATAACGATTCCATGTCTCCTCTCACCAGCTGAGTGAGAAAGGTAAGGAGAGATAGCATTCTTTTCCCCAAGGGCAAACAGAGAGATTCTGTATTCTTTGTGGGGCTTCACAGGTTGCAAATGGTATGGACTACAGTGGTGAGGTGATAAGAAAATCAGAAGTTCCTGTAACTTGCTAGCGAAGAAGGAGAGAAGTGGCATCTTGTTGCACATGAATTGCAGGCCAGTTGGAGAAAGAACCCAGGCATGACCATTTAATCTAAAATGTAAATTTTTTTTCATATACACATACACACATAGTACACATATAGATAGGTATATATGGGGAAATGTACATATATAAATGTATATGACCACATGTATATGGACATATGCACATGTGTATAGATTCACAGATGCACACTTTCCCCATATATACCCATCCATATGCATGTGTATATGTGTACTATATATGTACAACAGTCTCAGCTTCTTAATATACATATATGTGCATTTCCTAGTATATACATATGTATAGGTGTATATATGAGGAAAATATACATGTATGCATACGTACATTTTCCTTGTATGTACATAGCTATAAGTATATGTGCACACACACATACTCTTCTTCTTAATACACACACTTGGCTCCAGTTCATCCTCTGAATGCACATACGAATGCTCGAAATGACTTGGTTACCCTGGAGATCTTTGGCCAGTTTCCCACAGCTGCAGTGCTTCTGTATTCACTTCTTAATCCCCTGTAATTTTGCTTCTGTTTCTACCACTCTTCTTAATTAGAGTCTCATCTGGATATCTACACCTCACTGTCTTTTCCACCTCTCCACTGGCACTTTTCTCTTCAGGGACATCTGTGATCTTCCAGTTGTCAAATATATCACCTTTTCTCGGTCTTCTTTTTGCAGAACTTGACACTGTTCCAATGTGACCATGACCACCATCTCCTTTTTGAAATTGTCTCCTCCTTTGGCTTTTGTGGCATTGAATACTCTTTTTTCTCTTTGGTTACTTCTGGTCTCTTCATTGGATCATATTCTTCCTCTTGTTTTCTAAATGCGTGTGTACCCCAAGGCTCAATTCTTGGCTCTTTGTTTTTCTTTACTTATTTTCCCATGTGAAGATCATAGGGTCATAGATCTAGAGCCTTTCTTCTCATTTACTCTCTGGGGTTCAGGAACTCTAGTATTTGGTTCATTTAAAAAATCTCTGACTTATTCCCCTAACCAGTGAAACTCTGGGAATGTCAGTATGAGACTTAAATGCTTCCCTGAAAAGGGCTCTCAGTTCCTCTGAGAGCACTCAGTCTAACAAGAACATAAAAGCCAGAGAAAAGGTTTTTTCTTACCTGACAAAATACAGAAAGCACTTATGCCATTGCTTATCAACAATTAAGAAAAATCTTTCTTCCTTCTTCTAAGGACCCATGTGCTCAATTCAACTTAAACTACTGTTCCAACTATGGCATTCTGGGTTGCTAGAACATTGACCTCCCCTAGCCCCCAGCCTATACAGTCCTCATGATGCCAAGGTCTAGGCTTATTTGTCCATGTCATGGGGACTCTATGCTCCTTAGTTTCAGCGCCTCCTCTATTCCTTGGTACCATGGTTCCCTTCTGTGCTTATGTCTTTTCTCCTGAAGCATACCATTGTGGTTTATCTATTCAGTCTGATATCTCTGGATATCTGAAGCCTTAAGGCTCAGAACATGCCTTTATCACTTAATACATCTGTGACCTTGAGCAAAGCACTTAATGTCTCCATGCCTCACTTTCCTCCTCTGTAAAATGAGGGGGGGTGGATTATATGAAGATCCCTTCCAGCTCCATGGTTTGATTCTCATGCATCTAACCTTAGTGTATGGTTTCAGGCCCCATCCACCCTAAGAATCAATGTTGTTTGATTGACTTTTTGACTGTCTGAGTGGTGTACAAACAGTGTGGTGACTTGTTGAAGGTGAATTGCTCTACTTGGCAGGTTATTTATGAGTCCTATTTATTTCTATTGATTTTAATTATGTGCAATATTTCTATAAATATTCTACATGGGCCCAGAGGCCTTTAATAACACAGGGGATATTTTTCAGGTTGAGTAGAACAACAAGCAGAAAGGAAAGCATTTGCAGGCCTCGTCTTTCTTTGTGTAGAGCTCTTGTGGCTCCGCTGTCCTGTCTCAAAGCAGGTGGGCTTTCGGCTACATTTGGTCTTTCTGTGTTTGGAGTGGTTTCCAGATCGTGTAGTGATGTGGCTAAAGTGCTGGATGAGTCTCTGCAGTCACACTGTTGCCAGAATGGGCTAGTTTTTGTCTCATTTTTCCATACCTTTACATAGACTCGTCCCCTATACTTGGACTGCCCTCTCTCATCCTAGCCTCTTAGAATCCCTAGTTCATTCAAAGCTCACCTTAAATGCAAATTACTATATGAAGCCTTTGCTGAGCTCCCATTCTCCCTATCCCCTAGATACTAGTGCCTCCCCCCTGAAATTACCTGGTTGCTTTGAATTTATTTTGTATATGCTTTTACAGGTACAGGTTGTTCCCCCCTGCAATGTGAGTGCCAAGAGAGCAGGCGTTCTCTCATTTTCGTCTCTGTACCCCTTCTACCAAGCCGAGCCTGGCACATAGCTGATGCTTAATAAAGGCTTGTTGATTGATTGTTTGTGGGTTGATTGTCCTAAGTCCACTGCAGGATGACCAAAACCAATTTGGCTTAAAGCTGGCTTTATTTATGGGTATCATGGAGTTAGAGAGAACGGACAAAGTTGGTCAGACCGATTTTCTGCAGCTCATCTCCATGGCCAGCAATTTGCTACTCATCCTTGTTCTCCACTGCCTGTATGCCAATAAGAGATGCCTTGCTTTCGCCAGGTGCCAAATTGGTCATTCTCCCTAACTAACATCTATCCTATGTTTCCCCCTCACCTTTTCCCCTTCTCTTTACAGTGACTGTCCTCTCCCCTCCCCTTGCTCTCTATCTGCCCTCTCTATCTACCTTCCCTTCTCGTCTGTCCTCCCTCCCATTTTGTACTTCTCTCTAATTTCTGTTCCCATCCACTCCTTTTCTCTCCCTTCCCCCACTCCCTTCACCTTCCCCCCCCACGTCTTTATCGTTTCCCTTTCCTCTCTCTTCCTTCTCTCTTTGCCACTTAAATCTTATTTTAAATAACATAACTCATTGACTCTACTAGCCCTAAATACCTCTAACAAAGGCTTAATTTCCTTCCTTCCCAGAAGCTTTTGCTCAAAGTATAGCTTCAATTTTAGTTAGGAGGAACTCCATTGTCTTGTCTCATGGACCCTTGTAGGCTTTAGTGATAGCTCAGCAACTTAGTAGAGAAATTGCCTTTGTACAGACAGCCAGCTTTTAAAATCTTTTTATTAGAAAACTTTTTTTGTTTGTCTCTGTGCTCTTCCTGGATCCTGCTAAACCATAGAGAGCCTAGAACCAGAGCAAAAACTTTGCCCTTCTCTCAAATGATTCTCCAGAGTCTTCAGAGAAGAGAGTAGGGACAAATTCAGGGAATTTCATTTCAGGCTCAGAGGCAGTGAGATTGGTTCACAGCAGTGGGAATCATCTGAGTATTTATTTCATTTAAGAAAATATTCCTGGGCTGAGGCCTCTGCACTCAATTTTCTATCTCCCATTGGAATGCATCAACCAGTCTCTCTTTTCCATTCTTTCACATAGATATTGTGTTTGGACCAACACTATACATCTCTTGGCTGCTGATAGCACAGCCCCTATCAATTTAGTTTGGATTTATTAAACTCCATTTCTGAGCGATTGTGTATCATGGCAACTTGAGGCTATATATAGACTCCTGTCCTATATTTCTAACCTCTTCTCTATGTTTGCACTTCCCTTGGCCCCAAATTTTTGTGCTCTCTGAAATCCCCGATCACTTGCCATAAAATCTCTGGGCCTCTTTCCCACCTGTTCCCTTATGTTATTTATAATAGGCCAAGGAGAAATGCTCATTCAAATTTGAAAGGGGAGGATATGTCAGAGAAGGGAAAGATTTGGCAATGCTATTTGGAGTTGAAACCCCTGACATAAAGAAAAAAGAGATGTGCTGAGCAAGGATTGCTGTAGAAGGTACCTATCGAGCCTTTGACAGTGAAGAGAAAAAATGTCCTCCGAGCTGGTGTCAGGGTAGGAGCATTTATTGGAAGTGGGATGCAAGAGCTTCAAGAATTGATTATTTTGGTGTGAAGGAATTGTTGTTTAAAAAATAAAACAGTTTAGAAATGATTATTGTCACCCTTCTTTTGACAGGGCCTGAAATAATTGAATGAGTTGTCTATTTAGGAATATGACAAAAATTCAACCCTTTGAGGGAAATGAAGGTTTTCCACTTGATCTTGACCAATCAATATAAACTCCAAAGGTTGCTATTTATGAGGAAAAAAGTCTAAAATGCTCAGGGCAAGAGACAGGCAGACTTCATTGTTCCAGAAACTTTTTTTTTGCCACAAAACCTGTGTAACAATCATAACTGTTTGCCTTGGAATATCAAAATTTCTTTTGCTTTGAGTCCAGGCCTGTGATGTTATCAGTATGGAGAACTCCCCCTAAGAAATAACTTCTATTGTTGCAGATTGGACTGCAACAATATGAAATTCAGTCTTTGACAGTTGCCTGAAGGTTCTTGGAGGTTGAGCGACTTGCTTGGGGTCATATAGCTTGTATGTATGGAAGTAGGACTTAAAACCTTATTTTCTTTATTCCAAGAGCAGTCCTCCACTTATTATTACCATTCCATCTATTTATCAATAGTTTTTAAGTGTGAATTTTGTACTTAAGGCCATCTTGGTATATATGTCCATAGCAGAAGTGGACAAATCCTCTATCCAGAGAAGATTGAATAATATCAGGGTTTAAGGTTACTAGAGTTTCATTCAAATGTTAGATTTTTTGGCACCAATAAACTATATATCCATGGTCCTTTTATTTGAGTGTGATATTTTCTAAAGTCCCTTCCTGCTTTAATGTTGCATGAGTACCACTTGTGATGCTTTCTGTTTGTATGACTTTGGACAGATCTCATAACTTCCCTGAGTCTAATTTTCCGCATCTATGAAATGAAGGGGTTGGACTGGAGAGGCTCTGGGGTCCCTTCTACTCTGAGTCTATAATTCATGGTGAAGCTGATAGGTTTCCCCTTTTAGAGAACTCTGCTGAATGTACACGTAACAAAACAACTGAAAAAGAAGACTATCCACAAAGCATATGGATATTTTATTTTCACGTCTTTGCCAGAATGGAAGAGAAAAGATGTGTGCCAGACTGTACTTTCCATCTGAATGTGTTGGTGACCACGTAGACAAAGTTCCAGTCAATCACACAAAGTGGGATTTTGAACAATTTTGTAAAGGTGTATACAGATTTGTAGATAGCTCTGGTTCTCTCTTTAAGTTGGTTAAAAGTGCCGATTACAAAGTGGACCACCTTCTGGTGCCGGTGTTCTGCACTGGCTCTCTTCACTGTTTGTGTGCAGTGGGTAATCAAGTGCCTATTCCCTTTTCTTAGGATCGGCAGAGCTTACTGAGAGAATAGTTTACACTAGTTTACCTGTTTTTCACATTCTGACCCACGGTTTGTGAATTTGGATGGGATTGAAATGGAAACCATATTGAAAGGTTTTAAGCTGTATAACAATTTTACCAAAGAGTCTAGATTTAAGTGATTTGTACCCTGACTGTGTTTTTATGTGTTTCCAAATCAGTAATTTTATTTTTTGGGGGAGGCAATTGGAGTTATGTGACTTGCCCAGGGTCATACAGGTAGTAAGTGTCAAGTGTCTGAGGCTGGATTTTTTTTGAACTCCGGTTTTCCTGACTCCAGGGCCAGTGCTTGATCCATTGCACCATCTAAATTATCCCCTTCTAAATTAGTCATTTGGATCAACTCCAAGAATGTTGCAAATCCTCCTCAAGGAATTATATAGTCATTTGAAAGAGATCTGTATAACCATCCATAATGGAAAAAACAAAGTGAGTAGGAAATACATATTATAGGGATTTTGACTTGTAGCTGGATGGGCAGCCCATTGAATACTCTGTCCAACATATAGCTCTTGGACAGGTGCTACAGATGTTCGGATTAAGAGAAAGAGATTAGGCTGAACGGAATTTGGGAAATTATGCTGTGTTTTTTAATGATCCTAAACTGCTCAGTGTACCCGAAGTCCATGTCCTTAACACCATAATTTTCCTGGTGTCTTTATAGGTTACAAATCTTGGAACACCATGATCTTGGAAAAATCAAAATTGCAAACTGCCCAAAGAGCATTGGAAAGATATCTGGTACCCTTGTACAGTATTTTAAAGGCAGTAGGCTCTTGATAAGAATATGTTGAATAATAGGTGTAAGTGTTGTGTAACCTATGGCCAGTGATGATCTGTGCATGAAAGTGGCTCATCAGTCATTTGGCTGATCCTGGAGCAAGTATAAGACACAACAGATGGAAGCAATGTCGTTGTTCTTAAACTATTAAAAGAA